>NC_136483.1:150789395-151046895 GCF_053919585.1 Euprymna scolopes
AGAGAATTGGCTCAGTAATCCAGTACCTTCACAACCAATCTGAAAACGAAATAATTATAATAATAGGGTTTTGTTAATTATGCAGGACAAATTAAGGCACGACAAATGTATGACAATGCACGACAACTGCTTTAGCTGACATTTAGATAGGTCATTCGAATAATCTGTGATTCTTATGTCAAGAACAATACGAGGCAGCCTATTTTAATCCAGACGGGCTGGCATGCTGTTTTTTTCCCCACTAAAACTCTTTGTAAAAAAAATAAAGAATTTTTATTTAGACTGACAGGCCAATATTTGGGGAAATTAAATAATTTATTGCTAAATTTACTTTTTATTGTTGTTTCCTTGGGTAAACATTTACTATCTAAAAACAAACAAACATTTACTATCTAAAAACAAACAAACATTTACTATCTAAAAACAAATAAACATTTACCATCTAAAAACAAAAAAACCTTTATTATAAAGAACAAAAAAAAAACAAACGTTTACGAGTTTAAAGAAGTGTAGAAATATTTTTTTCTTTTCACTTAATGGAACATTTGTTAAAAATATTTCGCGTAAATCTGAAAAAAAACTTGTTTATTTTTATAAATATTTTTACCGTAAAAAATATTACCGCTAAGACAGAAAAAAAAATTTACAAAGACTTTTAGCGAAAAAGAAAAAAATTCCCTCTTAGTCTGAAAAAAACTTATCAATTTTTACAAAGATTTTTAGCGAAAAAGAAAACTGACAAACAAAATAAAACCCAACAGGAACCATAAATTGTACCTTAATTTGTCGTGCATAAACAATAAAACCGATAATAAATACTCAAATTGTTGGTAAAATTGTTGGTATGACAGAAAAAAGAGCAATTTTAAAATAGATTAGCAGAAATTTATCAAGTTGGTTTTTATGTTTATTTTTTTAAGATATTACAATATAATTAATTTTTTCTTGAACATATGAAATAGGGTTCAATACATAAAAACCAGGTTAATAAAATTGTCCAATACAAATAGTAGCCCGATAAGGAGTAATAATGAGTCTTATTTCTTAGTTAGTTAGATATAAAAGTAACAACTAGCAGTGAATACGCGCACTTAGCCTGGCGATTTCCTGCAGGAATAAAACATGAATGCCTCCGTGTAACTTACTTGCGATGGATATATTTTCATACTACTGCTAAGCTCTACTCACTTACTGAGCACTGTTGAAATAAATACTGAAACTATATACGCAATATATTACATCACATTATAATATGATATTTGTATATACATGAAATAGTAGCGTATCTACTATATAATAAAGTAATCTCGATTTTTCCCTATACCCTCAGCCATAATAGGAAAATAACCTAAGACTTTCTATACAAATCTTTTCCACTCACCACCTACAGCACTTGATAAAGCGTATTTTCATTTTCTTACATTTTTGTACTTACAAAAACTATTACATTATTTCCGAGTTATTAGCTTCTCCGAAATACATCTTCCAAAAACAGAATAGCAATCATAATCCCTCTCTATAAATTTTCTTCTCCTACCTCACTCTTCCACGCCGTGTCCTTTGCTTATAGAAGTGACACTCTGTAACCGCTGATTTCCAGATTCAGAGGTTTGTATTCTGTAATTCCAGGTGCTTAAAAGTTAAGTTTTGGGTACCCGGTTTATGCTGAAGCAAGCCCATCGACGCCGATCATGTTTCCGATAATAGGCAAGTGCGTTCTTGACGTTGATTTTTTTCCACTTAGTTATTAATTACTTATTTTCGACGATATATTTTCTAATATATTTTTTTATAATAAGACGGACAGCTGAAACTTCAATGGTTTTTCAACCCTAACCCTAACCCTAACCCAAACATCTCAATACTCTTGTAACAAAACAAACTGCGGGATTTCTTCTTAGGTCGAATAAAAAAAATTTTTTTTCGAAAACATCCCAAATTGGATTCTAAAACCCAATAAAACAATATGTTAAAAATTATATGTAAAAGAATTATTATGACTAAACATAAATATTTTCTTGCATTAATTGTCTTCAAAATTAGTATACTATATTTTCGCATCATTCCAGTAATTATAGGAGCAACTGAACCCCTGATAAAAGAATTTCAAAGACTACCTGTTAAATATACTCTGTGAATCAAGTGCAAGAGAGATTCAGACAATTGCACTTAAAATGGCGATTAAAATATTTAAAAAGACCCCCAGCTTTAACAATCTGATAAGAAAATTAAAAAAAAAAAATTTGGAAAAACAAAAAAACAAAAATATTTTTCACCATTCAGCAAAAAACATCCAATGTGTGTGTGTGTGTGTGTGTGTGTGTGTGTGCATTTGAAGGTCGTTCCAATAGTAAGATCTCCTATTTTTAACTAAAAACCTAAAACGTCGAATAGCTACGAAGATGAGAGTGGTACCATTAAAACAGCTATGAACGATGCCCAGTCGTATAAGTCCGGAGCACGCTTTGTTACTCACATCCCTGTCGCTACTCTGAAATCGACAAAGCCATCTCCTAACTGTGCTGACATCAACTGCATCGGCTTTGTAAACGTTCAACAGGCAATTTCGTTATTGTTAGCTCCTTACATCAAGCAGCTTCACGCCTTGTCTGGAACGATTTCTATGAAAAACAATAATCTTCACTTATAATACTCACTGCAATTATGAGAGAACTAGCCTTATAAAAGTGGGCTGGTAAAATATAGGCTAAGACTGAAGTGCTATTCAGATATTTTTATACGAACTGGTTGAGGGATTACGGGAAGCAATGCATATAGTTTTAAATATTTATATTTAACCTGTTGTTTATCATGATTGCTCTGTACAGTCACTATTAGTATGGCGACTTCCTTCCCAATCGCAAGAAGATGTGACAATAGATCGGAACGTGCGTACGTTGGGGTGCAGATCGGTTGATTTTCCCCGGTATGGGCGCACCAGACAATAAATCAAGCCTTCCTCAAAAGCGATGGAATAATGCTTGGAAAAACTCACTGAGCCGACCATACTACACACCGACAGAAGAAGGCCTGGGGCCTTGATCTGTCGGATTGGGTATCAAGGCAAACCTCGGCTCATATGAAGCAATAAATGACGAAGAAATCAAAAACAGAAGAGACGTTGCGAGCCTGTCTTTGTTTTATCGTTACTTCCATGGCAGGTTCTCATCTGAACTCCAATCCCTGGTCCCTCCTCACCAATCTTTCACGAGAAACACCCGTCTAGCTGAAACCACTGTCAAAAAATTTCTCCACTCTTTATCTGTGCCAAAACCAAAACGTAGATTCCATGAACAAAGCTTCTTTCTTAGAAGTGCACACCAGTGGAACTCTCTTCCGTCTGTCTGTTTCCCACCTGACTACAACTTGGATGTCTTCAAGTCCGACATAAACAAATTCCTAATGAAACGCCCTCTTAAGTAAGACACTTTATCAAATCTGCAATACTAACGATTACTACGATACTATCCCATTGATTACTGTACACGCAATAACCCTTATCCCCGAGTAGCTTCCGGGACTTGATAAGTGGTGACTTTTTTCTTTTTTTTGAAAAAAAAAAAAAACGCATCAAAGTGATATTCTCTAAATGGCTATTTAAATAAAATTATAATTACACTCTCTTGTGATGCGAAAGAGTCAGAAAATCTATCTGATAATCTGCATACCTTGTCACATCCCTAAAGGTGATACAATCTTGATATTATTCGCCCGATATTTTTTTTATGTATTAGGACCCTACGCCTGTAGATAGAGATTAACTAGTATGAATTTCGAGAGTGTACATGTGAGGACGGCCTGGCGGCAGGCGGAAATAGACCCAGTGCACTTAGCGAGCGAAGTGATAGGGGACAAGGGTTAGCACGATAGACAAAGCATACTATAAGAAGGTGTCGAATTGTTAAATGGAAATCGCGTCACGTGTTCATAGTTTCGAGCAGTTCGTGGCGTGGAAGCGGTCAGACCACACCTGCCAAGAATATAGAAATCCAAGAAAAATTTCCCCGAAACCTGTCCATTTATCGACCATTTTTTAAAAGCCAAGTGAAAAAAAATTGAGTGAGAAGGAATGAATTTTAGTCTATATTTAGTGTATATTTTATTTAAGAAAGTTAAATAAAGTTAAGTAAGAAGGAATTAATTTTAGCACTTAAAAAGAGATGGAACTAATTTGGGTCTCTCTCTTTTCTGAACATGTCTTCTCGCCTCAATAAAACCTTTAAAACCACTTACGAGTCTTATTGTGTTTCCATGCAAGAGTTATCCGCCTGAGTTAAATAACCACTGGGCGATGCAACAATACAAATCAACGGCCACACACATGGAAAACGATAAGAAGAATGTAGACCAGACCGTATGCATAAAAACTTATTTAATAGAATTGTCTCGTGATCGCTCACCAACAATAACCCACAAGTGCAGAGCGAGTAAGCGTTTGTTGTAAAACGCACGTGCTTCCCTTGGTTTAACTTTTGTTTGTTTAACTTTTGTTGTTATGAAAATGTTAAAGAAAATGAACAAGGCGAAAAACGCTAAAATAACAAAACCTGCAAAGAGTGAAGTGTTGAAAATTATGTTTTAAACTGCCGAATACCGTTTCGTTCAAAAAAATAAATAAATAAATAAAAATAAAAAAATAAATTAATTTAAAAAAACGTCGTCTCCCCCCACTAAGATGTACAAGAATCACTCCGAGTGAGCAAAGCACTCTTCTTCTTCTTCTTCTTCTTCTTCTTCTTCTTCTTCTTCTTCTTCTTCACAAAATCACAGTTACGTTCTGTCCCTCTCGCAAAAAAAAACAAAAAACAAAAACAAAAAACAAAAAAAAAAAAAACAGTCCTTATATGCAGTCACTTTTAATGGCGACAGTACCGCAATTTGCATATCTCTCTTTTCTTTGTACTTTGTATTGTGCGGATCCCGGATTCGAATGAGAGCGGTTCTTTTGTGAATTCTATTTTCTCAACTCTGCAGAACCAACGGATTGTTCTTCAGTTCCGCTACACCTTAATAACTTTACAACAGTTTCAATACGACACATGTTCACATTACTGGTTCTTTATTGCCAGTAATTGACTAATATAGTTCACCTTTATATCTGTTGACATGATATTGACAGAAATACGATACCGGAGTGTTTCCGTGACAAAAATATGATGTGACTCTGGCTTGATGAACGTTGGAAAGATACCTAAATAAAGTGTAGAGAAGAAACACACACACATCACTGATAAATAATGGTATACGTATTAAATTATGATACAAGAAATGTCTTTACAAAACTAAGCGTGTTTGCGATTTAATTAAGACAGAATTATCGTGAAAATAGATCTCTGGAACAGCTGAACTTGACGGCTCCCTAGATACGTCCGATTTAAGTAAAGGCTAAGTAAAAAGGAGGAGTAGGTCCTTTAGGGTCTTGACTGGACAAAAAGCACAACAAGTGAAGAAAGAAAACCTTTTGACTTAATTTCGTAAAATGTAAGCATCTGGTGAAAGAGAATTGTTTTGCCCAATCATCCATCCACAGCCTTGGACCCCTGGGCAGGCATAGGTACTCCACAATTTTTGTAGATGCTTTCGTAGCGAAGAGTTCATTTCCGGGATGAGGGTGCTGGCCACACGCCCAACCTTTCCAGAAGGTACATACAGCGCCCAACCTTCCTAAATGGTTAGCCATCTGGCACTGGCCAGGCTCAACGTTACTTAACTTCGATGATCTGGCGAGAACCGATGTGTCAACGTGATTGTGCCATACTTTGCCCAATCAGCTAGGTCTATTTTAGAACACAAGGAAAGTAATTAATCGCGAAATACATTTTGTATTTTTCGCAAAAAAATATTTTCAATGTTTTCTGTGAAATAAAAATGATTTTGTTATAGCGCTCAAATTGCATCAATGTGTCAATCTTTGTATGCGTATGTGTGTGTGTGTGTGTATATGCTTGTGTGTGTGTTCGAAATGAACGTTCCAAAGTATGCACTTATGGCAGTGGCTTCGGTATAAATTTCATTATCTTTTATTTAATTCATCGCACAATTGATAAAATGCGTATTTGAAAACCATAAATCTCAAGCGAAATGTAATTTATTCAGAAGCCTCGAAAAATTTACATTTTTTTTTTATTATATTTAAATCTGAACATCTAATGCATATTTCGAATTCATTGTTCCTGTCAATTTTTGTTTTATATGGTGTAATTTGGTATGAAATGGCTACCTACTGCATAAAGTTGGCAAAATGTCGAGAAACAGCTTGTCCCATAATTTTGAAATACAGCATTACTATTCTGCTTTTCAAAAGCCTTGATATGACATTTATTCTTTTCATAATTATTATCTGCAACATGCTATAATGCTATTAAAGCTAATTGTTACATTGGATTAACGACCACTACCGTATCCTGCCGCCCTACCATGCATATTGTAAACTCTAGCTCAAGTTAGCAACATCAATAAATATAATCGGATATAATCTTTTAATATGTTTGACGTAATATAATTTTACTCTGGGCACGTATTGCTTTATTGTAATTACAAAAATCCTTAATATAGGATAATTTGTGCCCACTCGGTGGAGTTAATTTCTCCCTTCTTTAAAATGTCTGACAATTTTTCATATATAATGTAATTAACTGTTGTGGTCTTAAGAGACCGAAACGAAATAAGACAGCAAGGAGGTACAGTTAACAAGAATATGTATTTACAGACAGGGCCGAAGTAATAGGTTGACAGAAACTTCTTCTGGATTCGACATAGCGACTTTCTATTACCAATTATTAGTAGTTGATTTACGTATATAAGAGACTAGCGGGGGGACCCGACGTTGTCCAGAATTGAATGGATATCAACAAATGTTCCACCCTCCCATACTTTTATTGTCATCGAAATCGGTGAAATGGACCATTTTTTAATCAAATCTATTGATTGCCTTCCCTAGTAAGAGCCCCCCCCCACGCAATGTACCGTGAGGAAGCTTCATATGCCTTCCCGCATTGTAGTCTACATTGCACTGTAGATAATCTACTGTTGATTTTATAAGATCATCTGTAAATGATGGCTTCACTTAAAGTTTAAAATGCAAGTCAATTATCATGGCTCAATTGTGCTCTAAACAGAAACATTCATTTGAAACGCGCGCCTGTCTTATCAAAGAACCAACTGTTGATTTTATGAAATTATTTTTACATGATCACTTTAATTAAAGTTAAGTGAACAAAAGTCAAGTATCATGGTTTAATTGTGCTCTAAAACGAAACATTTATTTCAAACGTGCCCATGCATAATAAACGAATCTACTGCTGAGTTTTTAAACCGGGTCTTTCTGCTTGTGCGGTTATAAAACTTATTAAATGCATTTGTGATGTTAGGTTGTATAAATCGGTCAAAATCGGGCTTGCTTCTTTAATCGGATTTTTTTCGATTATCGATTTTCGATACTTATCAAGAAAAAAAATACTGATGATGAAGTGTATCTTCGAAATATATTTATAAATTTCAATATAAATTTCAAACAAAATAAATATCTGTTTATTTTGTAATACGCAATGCGTTGTTTTGGCTTCGAACGTATCTAATACGTATTTATTTTATTCATGCTTTAAGGTTAGTTATTTCTCACAATTTTATTCAAATTCATGCAATATTCATGAAGTTATGACAGTTTATTATTTATCAAGGAATTTCCACATTCCATCGCTATATTGCAGGTCTCTTAAAATATACAAAATATAGGTGCTAAGTCTCAAATAAATGAATAATTTTAAACAACTTTTTGTTCACCGAGAAAGTCGATTGTTTGTTCTGAAAAGGAGTTATGGCTCTGGCGACATAAACTATTTTCCTCCACATGGCATCCTTTGAAGTAAATTGCTCTCCTTCATAAGCCCCTCTTTTCAATATTGACCAGAGAAATATTCAAAGGGGTTAAGGTCTAGAGAACACGGTGGTCAGGTTATGAGGGTTTCTCCAACGAAGCCCATAGATTCAAGGAAGACTGCAGTCGCCCTAGCAGAATGGGATCGTGCATTTTCATACATAAAATTCATCTGAAAACGATGCGATAATGGTAGGTCATCTAAGCCATGGTGACAAATGATTATCCAAAGAGGCTGTGTACGCATTGCTGGTAAGCTTCACACAAGGAATGGTCCAACCAACTTATCCCCGATTATTTCCGCCCAAAACACGATGCCTCCATTTCCTTGTTTGCGATGAACTCTTTAAGGAGTCGGAGGTTCGTTCGCGTTCCAAACTTTGGCCGATCAATCCAGACCGTCAAGAGTAGCGAGGGCCTCATCCGTAAATAGGACACGTTAGAAATCCATGTTCACGTAATTCTGTGCCCAAGTCATTCGTTTTTCTTTATATTGTTTGCTCAATGGAAGCATTGGAAGTGGTTTGATGTTCTTTGTCACCTCATTCAACACATTGCATAGGGTCTGTCTGAATCTTGGAGAGATTCCAGCTCTCGCAAAAATGGAAGCACTGGTGTTGTTTGGGTTTAGGTTGAATTCCCAACGAATTTCCTAATATCACGATCTGAAACGTTTCTCCTGGTGCCCTTATCCTTTTTGAATCTGTTAGGGTTGTTTACGTATAAAGCCAAGGTTCTTGGACCCTTTTCCAGCTCCGTGGCTAAGTCTTTGATGGATAATCCTTCTGCTAGTCCAGCAACAATAATAATATTATTATCGATAATCTTCAATCGCCCGTTTTATTTATTTATTTATTTTTGTCATTTTAAAAGATCTGCAATAAAGCGATGGACAGTATAAATTCCTTGATAATAAAATGTCATAACTTAGTGAATATCGCGTGAATTTGAATAAAAGTTTGGGAAATAACTAATCAAAGCAGTCCTTTGATGATACAATTTTTTTTTTTTTGTGACGTCTATTTAGTGGCATATTGATATTTTGCTATTCGGTTATGGCTGACGGAACGAGAGCAAGTTATCATCGTGGATTAAATAAAGGATTCCGTGAGAAATTCCATACAAATTCTAGAATTCTACAAGATAAACGTGAAGTAAGTCGGAAGTTACATCGGCCGAAACGTTGTCAAATAATATCCAAGATGAAAAGTATAATCCAAATAATCTCTTCTATTATATAAAAGGAATTGTGTGCGAGTTTGTTCCATATGAACTCGAAAACATTGGCACCGATTTTTATGAAATTTTACACGAAGATATTTTATGCGTCTGGCAGTGTTTTTAGATAGGTTTTGTATCGGATTGTCTTCGATAAGCATCGAAAATTAATAATCGAAATAATCCAATGAAAGAAAAAATATGTGATTTTGACCAAAGTTAACACCTTACACAACCTTAACACCTTGCACAAGTGCATTTGAAAAGTTTTATTACCGCACAAGGCGAAAGGCCTGACATATGAAATCAACTAGTTTTTTTTAATATGACAGGAGCGCGTTAGAAATGAATGTTTCTGCTTAGATCACAATCGAACCAAGATATTTGACTTTTGCATTTTAAACTTAAATTCAAACCATTAAATATGAAAAAAGATAATTTTATAAAATCAAGAGTTGCTTCTCTACAGTGCAATGTTAATTACAATGTATTGTGGATTAAGTCACTGCGGGTAGGCATTGGTTGAGCATCATTCAATCTCGAGTAAATTGTATTTACTTTATTATCATGTCACTATAATGAACAAATCAAAAAATTACGAAAAACGATAATGGAGAAAATGAAGTATTAATTAAAATAGTTTCGAAGAAAATAAGCGAAATTGAAAGTTTGAAGAAACAAAATTAAACAGGGGAGATAATTATTTTCTGAAAATTTTAAAATCTTAGGCTAATTCCGGAGAAGTTTTCGAAATATTCCAAACTTTGAGTTACTTCCCCTGTTTTTATATCACGTGTCCCAAACAAATACGGCGAAGCATTTTTCGATAAAGCTTGAAAATTCCTGTTTTATTTAATAATGTAGTAATACTTAGCTAATTGAGATACACTAATTAAGCAGATTACATTTCTTTTAGTTGAGATTTGCATAAAAAATTAAGATAATATTTGAAAAAAATGAAAATTGATTTTTTTTTCGACTTCCACTTTAACAACGAAAAAGCACCAAATGTTCGTTTATTTTTCTATGAATGAAAAGGCACTTTATTTTAGTGAAAAATAGTTGGAAGAGAAAAATAATGCCGGTAAAATGCATCGCCGTTTCATAATACTGGTTGGAGAAAATAATGAAACGAACTCTAATATAAGAATGCCGTATAGGTAAATATATGCTAAATGGCACGACCGACGTCCGTTGGTGATCTCCGATCTACTTCTATTATTCTATTTTATTCTTACTCTCCCTCTATCTAAATTGTAGGAAACAGATTTGTGAAATTCTGGTATCCGCAACAAGCTCGCACACATAGAAAGCCCGGTAATAATTTCCAGTTAATAATAACCATATTGTCGCCCTTATTTGCATAGTTCTTATAACTGCTGCTAACAGACTTCTATGCGACACATTCAGGGAGCGAGGCAGTAGGCACCGAACTCAATCTATTTGCCAACAAAATACGGTATATATATATATATATATATATATATATATATATATATATATATATATATATATATATATATTAGCGGGGGGGGCGGATTTGCCCGGTCGTAAAATACGCTTAAATATGCTATTTTAATTTGTCCAGATTTCGTATATATTATTATAGTGTCGTGATTTCAAAAGTAAAAAAGTAAATAAATAAATAGTATTTGGGTACCATCAGCTAGAATCGAAACCGAATGCAAAACTGTAGCATTCAAAGCCAGTGACGTTACCACTGTACCAACGTGACACGCATATGAACTGATTAAAAATTAAAAAAAACTAAGATGAACGTACAAACTGTTAACGATTTTTTTCAATTTTGAACCATTTTTGACACCTTAAAAACTATTTTAATCGGCTAAAGACCAATAAAAGAACGGTCCGTAAAATCTGATCAATTGAGACCCTTAGCGCCGCTCTGCGACTTTTAGTTCCGGAGAAGATAGGTTGGTTGGTTGGTTGGTTGTTTTTGTTTTACGGTATATCAACCCTTTTCGGATTATTTAATGCCGAATCCAAAGATTTTTGAGAAAATTTTTTTTAATAGAATATATTTGTTGTTTTCAAGTCGGTTTCTATTTAACCCATAGTTGGAACCCTAACAGGTACTACCACTCTGGGTCAGAGTGGACCCGGGAGCAATGGTAATTAAAGGCTGGCTCCACACTCCCCAAAGCCCACAAGCTGGGGCCTCACCACTGGATATAGTTTAAGGTCATATCCAGGACCCCCATTGAGAGACTTTTACCCTCTGCAGGGGGGGGGGACAGTCGGTGTATTCTAATGCCCTACCGACAGGGCAAGGAGAAGATAGAGTTTGAAAATATGGAGACAGGCAGACATATAGCCTTTTATATGTATTAGATTTGTTTTAGCAAAAGTTAAAAACGTTCATACACATTCACAAAAACGAACAAACAAATATATTTCACCGACGGAATTACCACACACGAGCGACGCTACTTGTTTGGTTTTTAACAGTTTTCTTTGGTGCAATCGCATATTTATCGACACTAGCAACTTCCTCATCTACTGGATCAGTGTTTATTATCTATTTTAAATATTTATAAATAAATGCACATTTTCTTCACCACTGCGTTCATTTAATTGAATTTATTATATGCATTAAAAAATAGTCTAGTTTGGACGACCGTCAAAACAGGAAGTCGCTTATCTTGGTAAATATGCGATTGCACCGCGTCCTTTTCTCCTTAGATAACACTGGCGTTTCCTTTTATCGCATATTCTCTATTGCCGCTAACTAGTTTGTATAATCATACGTATTCGACCATGTTTTTTTTTTTGTTGTTTTTTTTTTTTGAAATTTGAGAGTTCAAGATTCGCATTACGTACAGTAAGACAATTTTCAAACAAAAGGTAATTTATTCATCAATCCCGAATATTTTCCATTTTTATGCTTAAAGCTGGAAGATCTAAATACATATTTTAAATCTATTACTACTTGCTTTATGTGAAGAAAATGTAGCGTAATTTGATATGAAGCATGCATAAACTTTGCAAAATGTCTCAAAACAGCTTGTAGCGGAAATTTAGAAGTTAGTATTAACGCTCTTTTTTATATGTGTAACGGGCACATGCTAGTCGTGGCCTTTACTCCGCGCCTTTCTGCATCGCTAGCACAATGTCCAAAGTTGTTCAGTAAAACTTTTATAATCAACTAGCTGACCTGAAAACAGTTTTACAATTGTTATTAAAATTCAAAATGTACTGTCATATGTGTGAAATAGTATAGGTTATAAAATGAACAGTGCCTGATGAAAATTATATATGCGAAGGAATTCACCCGGTGATCGTGAGTTTCGCGAGAAAACTTAATTGGAGGAGACTGAAATTCTTTGCTTCCTTCTTTGTGAGAGTATGTATTTGGGAGAAACTGTTTGGTCGGATTAAATGTAATGATTTGTGAACGGGGGAGAAGTGTAAGCAACTTTTGCCAAATACGCTTCAGGAATGGCTGTAAGTTGTGAATGTTAAAGATTTGCGTAGGAAGTGTTCGGTTAATTTTCTATAATGGCTGAAGTTTCATGGGAAAAGCGGCATTATTTTATTACTAATAGGACCCGTTAACCGGCGTTGCCCGGTGGAAGCCTGCCTCCACGTCGCAAAAAAGTAAACTACGGTTGTCGTTGGTGACCACTGCCATGCCTGAACAATAGCGATTAGTGATGGTTTGGGGCGATCACATGCATTGAATT
The DNA here is from genome assembly GCF_053919585.1 of Euprymna scolopes. Taxonomy (NCBI): domain Eukaryota; kingdom Metazoa; phylum Mollusca; class Cephalopoda; order Sepiida; family Sepiolidae; genus Euprymna; species Euprymna scolopes. The sequence goes on from NC_136483.1 coordinate 150,802,194, forward strand.
GAAAAAAAAAAAAAAAGGAATTAAGAGAATGCGTAAATCAGTATGAATTAATAAAATTACGAAAAAAAAAAATGACCCATTAGAATAATAAAAAGTAAAAGCAAAATTTTTTAGAAGTTAGTGATTTTCACTGTATATGAACTGTTTAGAGTGATCGAAATCTGTTGTAACAGTCCTAGCTGTTTCCGTTTATTCTTCAAGTCTTCCTCTTCTTTTTAACTCTTCCACGAATGGTATTAAAGTAAACTCCAGTTTTTTGTCGTCTTTTCTAATATGTAAAACAAAACAATTACGACATTTTCACCTCACTTCTTTGAGTATTGTCATGTTAAGAACGTCGTTTGGAATAAACATCCTCTCTATGCTTCGAACGGCTTTCGGAATAGTACCACCAACCTCCCCATCTTAAGAACAGCGTTCGAAATAGACACCCTCAACACCCCATGTAAAAATGGCTTTCGGAGTAGACACGCCTCTTTTTTGAGGGATGGGGTGATGGAAAGATAATCCTCCAATATTTAACCGTAATAATCGTTGTCAGCAAATGCAAAAAAAAAACCCCTTCAAAAACTGTGGGATGGCGGTGTTGGTAGGAGAGAAGTAGATTTGGTTATCGCGCATGCATACAAACCTGGCAGCCAATGAATAACAGTGCACAATACAGGTCTTCATATCTTCATATGTACTTGTCTCCGCAAAATTAGAATGAGATTTTCTTAATCAGCATAGTCGAAAACCTTTAAAAGTAGTAATTCTAAAATAACTTGTGGAGGTGGACCTGATGTATAAATTTACCCCCCCCCCAAAAAAAAAAACGTGTGCGCAATTTCGAGAATCAAGCCGGAAAATAAATTTAAATAAAATACTCCACCGAATTCAATTCCCTGTGTAATGAAATTTATGTTAAAACTGTAGCGTTGATAATCGGTGTAAAATGTCGGTAATTGTGCCTAACATCAGGTTCTAAGTTTCAAACACGCGCGCAGGACTGTCAAGTTAAGTATGGAAGCAAAAAATGTAAAATACCTAAAACGCTTGGCAAATTATATCAGATATTAACTTAAGTAAACATAGTTATCTGAAAAGATATGCGATAAAAAAATCAATTGCTAAAAAAGGTTACGTATTTTTATATAGTTTTTATGATAAGGGTGGTGAAAAAAATAAACATAAAATATAGTAAAGTATAAAAATGGTTTAACAGTTTTAAAATGGGAAGAATATATACAACGAGATACAAAGCGAGCCAGCCAGCCAGCGAGCCAGCCAGCGAGCCAGCCAGCCAGCGAGCCAGGGCAAGAGAGAGAGAGAGAGAGAGAGAGAGAGAAAGAGAGAGAGAGAGAGAGAGAGAAAATAAACTAAAACTAGGAAAAGAGAGAAATGAAATAAGTGTTTGTTGTTTTGTAATCGAAGCGCGTGCGAGGGAGGGAGGGAGAGAGAGAGAGAGAGAGAGAGAGAGAGAGAGAGAGAGTTGGGAAGAATATATAAAGTGAGAGAATCCAAGAGACCATAAAGCACATTTAAATGAATTACTAAAAAAAAACAAAAAAAAAAACGTAACTGTTTGAAAAAAAAATTATGAATATGACTGAAACAAATGTACAAAGTGTACATAAGCGTTCGTTTAGCATGTTAATACCGTTAATCCGGAATATAAGAATGGCTAGAGCTCATCCAATCAGAATGAGTGAAATTAGTCTAGGAGACTTTATTATTTTTGTAACTGAAACGGGAAAGATTATGTTATGTCTATGAGTTTATGATCCAGTTACGATGGGGGGGAAACCCCATATCTGTCCAAAGTGCAGAATACCTCCCGATGATGGCTGAGAGCGGTAAGAGATCTTGTTCTTTAGAGAGAAAAATAGGAACTACTTCCTCTAAAGATGGTTGCGATTGTGATGATGTTGCTCCTAGGATGAAATGTAAGATTTTAATATAACGACTACATTTGTCTAAAATGGCGTTCTAAAGTTGCATAAGATAGTGGCTAGACATAATAAATGTGTATGTAGTATATATTGTTGCAAACCTACGGTACTTTGGTCCAAAGGGGAATTTCTGCAGAAATTTTCTGAGAATATTATATAGGAGATATAGAAGAAGATGAAGAAGAGCTCCTGCTGATTATAAATTTATAGACAAGCACCGACTACTGTTAATAAAAGTTAGACATAAGAAAACACTGGACTAATTCCGTCAACACACCTGTTCTCGTTAGATCACCAAAGTTAAGCAATGCTGAACCTGGTCAATACTAGAAGGGTGACCAATTCCAGGCGCTGTATAGAATAGGGACGTCGACACCTCTCCGCAAGAGTTGCAAAAACCTAACGTCGTCATCTCCCCTAACGGGGATATACATGCGAATGGGGACCGCTTGTAGATTTTATACTCCCATGGAACTTTTTCCTTTGGAGCTAGCCGGTTAAACCCGTATAGGGTTAGAACCGTTCCATTCCATTCCTTGTTTTGGTCAGCGTAACTCTGTTTTTGTTTTATATTTAGTAACAATTAATTTGGTATGATGCATTACAATTATCGTTTGCCCGATACTGACTGTCATTAATATAAGTGGGAATTCTTACATTTTGATATCCGTGTACGATTTAAATAATTAACATGGGACAAACTTTCAAACAAATAGTCATGAGCGTCGTCCGAAGAAATGTCCCAACTCATTACGTAACATAGTACGAACGGCTATATACAAATACCGTCACATATATATATATATATATATATATATATATATATATATATATATATATATATATATATATATATATAAATTATAACACGGAAATTACATAATTGTCGATGCAATAATTTATTTCAACCTTATGGTATTTTCAAGCATCTAAATCAGACAATTACATTTTTGATACTGAAAAAGAAAAGAATCAAAAATGTAATTGTCTGATTTAGATGCTTGAAAATACCATAAGGTTAAAATAAATTATTGCATCGACAATTATGTAATTTCCGTGTTATAATTTTTATCTTATTGCTCTGTTTACCACATTGAGCTCTCATACCCGGATTTCCTCTGGATTTATTCCATTATAACACTATATATATATATATATATATATATATATATATATATATATATATATATATATATATATATATATTGGAATATCGGAATCAGAAAAAAAAAATACTAAACTTTTTTTGTGTATCAGAAACGGTATGGGAATCGGAAAATATTGTGTCTATTTTCCGATGTCAAAAACGATTCCTTTGTTTTTTGACTGATGTTGTTTAAAACAAAATCTGCTGGTAGTAAATGATAAATATTTATTGAATTAAAACTACCAGTAAAACTAAAATCTAAAGTGGGTTTTAATGCTTAAAGGAATGTCTGCATATTTAATTAGTGTTTTACGGTAACGTGCGACATGATAACTGCTCTATAGTAAAATATTTAGAGATTTAAAAAACATAGGCGTTGGAATCGGAGTACATATTGGAATCGTCTCATCACTAATATATATATATATATATATATATATATATATATATATATATATATATATATATATATTCTTAGATATGCCCTGTCATCTGAAATGAATTCCGAAAGAAATACGCCACTCTACCAAAAAAAAAAAAAATAAAGAAAAAAAAAGTTCAACGATGGGTGTTTTTTTCTTTAGGTAATCAGAAATGATCATAATTTCTATGATTTTATGTGAATATTTTACTGATATATCTAGATAAATAGCAAGTGTTAATACCGGAGAAACATAACGTTTTCCGCCACATGAAAGGTATACATTAGTAAATTTTAATATTCTGGTCTGCTCAGCACCATCTTACCTTTTGGATGAAAATAAAGTAGAGTAACTGGTGGGTGAGATAGTAGCCGGAAGTCAATGGTGCCATCATGTACGTCAGGCAATCCTTTGTCACCGTACACTTGGGTAAAGTCCTGTGTTATTTAGAAAAACGAAAAACAAAACAAAAAAAAAAGAGGCAGTAAATAAATAAGTAAAAAAATTACTGTTCGTTGTTATATAGTCGTTCGAGGCATGTATTATCTACTACACATCTCTTTTTAGCCGCCTTACCGATTCAAATGTATACACGAGGCGCTGTTTTAATGGCAGATTTATTTGCTACAAGACAGAGTGACAAATACGGACCACAAAAATCATATATATATATATATATATATATATATATATATATATATATATATATATATATATACTAGCATGGGCGCCCGGCGTTGCCCGGGTGTTTGTATGTGTATGTTGAACAAAAAAAAAAGTGGTAGTAGGAAGGCAGGCTCGAACCCGTACCGCAAAGGAGGAAAAGAACGGGGTAAAACCTAACGTTTCTGCTGTTACGACCACCGCCAAACCGGAAGCGACATTTTTTAAAAGTAAGGCTAAACAATCTAAAGGAGAGGATAACTTTAAAAAATATCGGCGAAAAAAGTGCCCCCCTCCCTGTAGAAAAGTGCCTAGTTGAAGGGGAAGATATTAATGTTTTTAGCCAATTTTTCGATATTTGTCGTATGAAAGGTCGAACTTTAAAACGATACTGATCTTGGTAAAATCCGTCGCCTCTATTGAAAGTTTAAGGCAGACATACATACATACATACATACATACATACATACATACATACATACATACATACATACATTTATATATTGGTAACTAAAAATTTTCGACCTAACCTGATGAAAAAGCTTGCCCTATCACTGAATACCCTTTATGTAAAATTTCAAATATTTAGACCAGAAATTGTCTGAGTAATTTGGAAGAGACCGCACATGTCAATTTTTTAAAACTTTGACCCCTATTATGACCTCTTACAATTTATTGTTTTGGGCTCAAATCAAGTTATTAAGTTAGATCCATGTCCAAGGAACCTATATCTAAAATTTCAAGTGCGTAGACCCAAAATTGTCAGAGGAGTTTGGTAAAGTTCTCAAAGGTAAAAATCGTTGAACTTTGACCCCTTAATCGACAAATTTCTGGCCAAAAACCGATCACATCGATTTTCCCAAATCTCTGTAACCTGTATATCAAATTTCGAGTCTGTAGACTAAAAATTGACATAGTTATTGTGTAGGGAAATGTACACAGACACACAGATACACAGATACACAGACACACAGATACACAGATACACAGACACGTTCACTTGTTTACCGTTTTGGGGAAAGAATTCCAACAAAGTGTTCGATTACAAAGAAAAAACCCTTTTTCATATATGAGCTTAATATTTATTTATTTAATGTACAGAAAGTCAGAAAAACATTGGTACCGTCGGTTTCAGGCCTAAAATAAGGGCGACCAGTTAATGGTAAATCGTAAATAATGTTAGCCTAACATTATTTACGAGTAACCATAAACTGGTCGCTCTTATGTTAGGCTTGAAACCAACGGTATCAATGCTTTGCTGACCTTCTTTACATTATATATATATATATATATATATATATATATATATATATATATATATATATATATATATATAATGAATAAATGACAAAAGACTATATTCCAAAGTTCATGATGTTGACCATCTTATAATTTATTCCTTTAATTCAGTTGACATTTGCAATTCTAAATTATAAGATAGTCAGCATCATGAATTAAAGGAATGAATTATAAGATGATCAACATCATGACCTTTGGAATATAGTCTTTTGTCATTTATTCACTATATTGCTCTGTAATTACATTGAGCTTCTTAAATAAGGATTTTTATATATTATAAGAAAATATATTTCCACAGAAATATATATATATATATATATATATATATATATATATATATATATACTGCGTGTCAAATTATTAACGAGATAACATTTTTTTACCAGTTTCAGAAACTTACCCGTAGTTTCGTATCAAAAGAAAATTGTACTATTACAGAACAGCTAACAAAAGGTAAAACTACCTTCGAAATATCGAAAATGATAGGAAGGTACCATTAAACTGTGAAGAACTTTGTCAGGAACGCTACAAAGGTACGTAAGAGAGCTGATAAAGGTAAATCTAGAGTTGTTTCACGCCGTTCTCTACTCCAAATTAAACGTGAAGTTATTAAGAACCCTGTCCAGAGAAGTCGAGAAGTCTTTAACCAAGCCGGATTGAAGAATGTCTCAAAAAGTACTGGATGTCGCCTTCTGAAGGAAATGGCACAGTCTGTTAAGCCTGTGACAAAGCCCCCATTAAAGCAACATCACATACAAAACCGATTGAAACGGGCAGTGGACAACATGAAAACGGATTTTTCCAAAGTTTTGTTCACGGATGAAGTACGTGTCACTGTTGATGGCCCAGATGACTGGAGCAAGGGATGGGTCCTAGATGGTGACATCGTCATCAGTGTTTAAGGCGCCAAGGTGGTGGTGGAATAATGATTTGAGCTGGGATTATCGGAGGTACTTTAGTTGGCCCATGGAGAGTACCAGAAGGCGTAAAAGTGACGTCAAATGCTTACATAGCTTTTCTGAAGGAGCACTTTAAAACATGGCTGAAGAAGCAAAAGTTGACGTTCAGAAGACCCATCATTTTTATGCAGGATAATGCTCCTTTGCATGCAGCAAACAAAAGCAAAGAGTATTTGCAACAACTGGGGTTCTATGGGCTACGGAAGATTGAGTGGCCTGCGAATTCACCAGATTTGAACCCAATTGAGAACCTTTGGAGTATCATAAAGCGACGTCTCTATGCAAGTGGACGCCAATTTAAGAGCAAAGATGAGTTGTGGGATGCTCTCAAGAGGAATAACTGTTGACGAAAACACAAATTTGACTAATTCTGTGGACCAACCTCTTTTACAAGCCATTCATAAAAAAAGAACTGCTTATCCTCTACTAATTATGTCAAGGAAGAAATTGCTATGTATTTATTGTGCTCTAAGGATTTTCCTAGTTCATTTAATGTTTAAAACTTATTTCAGCAAACAAGTTATGGATATATTGTATTTTTTCTCAACCTCGTTAATAACTTGACACACTGAAATCAACAGATATTCCTGTCTTCTGCCATAGTTTCGCTAATACTGCTTTAAATACTTTTATTTTCTATCATGAGTAGCTGAATAGAATTGTAAGTACTTTCTCAAAGTTTCATGGATTTTTATTCACTCGTTCCTTTAATATTTAAAAAATATGTAAACTCATTAATAATTTGATACGAAGTGCATATATATATATATATATACATATATATATATATATATATATATATATATATATATATATATATACTAATTTAAAAGTATTCAGGGGGAAACTCGTGAATTAAAACGAGATTATTAAAAGTGTCCAATAAAAAAGAGCAAAACAACGTTTTTATTTATATAGACAAATATTACATAGTCGCTACACTGAACATGCTAATGTTTCAGACAAGTGATCGGTCAGGACCAACAACCTTCCTCTTGATATTAACGTTTTATTTTATTTTTTTTTTTTTAATATTTCTTCAGTTCTCAAATTTGAGGACAAGGCTTCTTCAGTGGAACATAAACTTTATTACATCGCCTGACGAAGACTTGTTGGTCCTGACCGACCACTTCTCTGAACCATTAGCATGTTCAGTGTAGCGACTATGTAATATTTGTCTTTATAAATATAAAAATAATTATATATATATATATATATATATATATATACATTAAGAGATTAGTCTGTACTAGAAAGAGAGAGAGAAATAGAGAGAGAGAGAGAGAGAGAGGGAGAGAGAGAGAGAGAGAGAGAGAGGGAGATAGGAGAAAGCTTGAATTGCAATGCTATATTAGCTCACCTTGTTTTCCCGCCCTAACCTCATTGATTTGGGGACGAGCCAAGTTTTTTTTCATGACGGTTTAACTCGACGGCAGCCAGGAAAGATGACTAGAAATAATTCTCCTGGGAATCACATCAGATTTCCAAACTCCGTAATCTGTAGAGGTTATTACTTGAACTATACTCAATTTTGACCCCGGTAGTAGCTATTTTTATCGGTTAAAAAACAAATCGAATTTGTTCCACATGTCGAAATCCACTGTATATCAAGTTTCAAATCTGTAGGCCAAAAATGGACAGAGGAGTATGGTAAAGACCGTTCCTCAAACAGACAGACAAGGTCAGTAAAGACCGTTCTTAAGACAGACAGACAAAGTTAGTTCATATATATATTTACCAAAATTGCACATACGTTAAAAAAGTGATCGTCATCATCGTTGTCGTCGTCGGTTTAACATGCTGCCATGAGTTGGACGGCTTTTAAAAATTGCTTCCCAAACTAATCTCTATCGTTCAGGTATTCACCTATTCATCTTTCTCATAGCCGCATCTTTATCTCTTCCTCCCATATTTTCTTTCGTATTCCTCTTTGAACTGACCCTGATACCCCAACTGTTCTACACCTACCAACTCACCCGTTCTTCGAACGTGGTAACACCATCAAAATCTCCCGACCTTCACACACCTCTCTATACTGTCCCGATTTTATCTTCCTATAAGCTTATCAGATCTAAGCATATCTTTAAGACTTGTTATACACGTCCACTGTCGTATGACTGTTATGTAATTTCTCTTCATGCAATGAATATCCTCAACTCTCACCGCTATTAAAATACATTATAAGCTATCATATCAGACAATCTATAATGCAGGAATCTGTAGAATGAATGATAAGTAACACTGTGTTTTAATAAAATCTATACACATCAAGTTTTTTTCTCGTCTTGAAAAAGCTCACTTTTCCTTAATTTTATTTATTGAGGACAATTACCTCATCCTTCATTAGTTGTTTCACGACGTTTCGGCCAACTATACCTTTGGCCTTCGTCAGGTGGCAACCGCGACGGATAGGAACTCTGAATCTCCTGACTGCATCCACTGCAATTACTGTCTTCAGTAGTTGTTGTCGTCTCACCACGTTTTTTGGCCAAGTAAGCCTCTGACCGGCTTTGGGTAGGATTGAAACCGCTATCTTCAGACAATTCTCATCTGGAACCATAGAGAGTCAACGTCTATCCACTGCACCACGGGTTCCGAAAACTTGGCGAGACAACAACTACTGAAGGCAGTAATTGCAGTTCTTATCCGTCGCAGTTACCACCTGACGAAGGCCAGAGGAATAGTTGGCCGAAACGTCATGAAACAACCAATGAAAGATGATAAGTCCGCAATAAATAAAATTAATAAATAATACTCATCTCAATGAATTCCAATTAAAATAATATATACCCACTTTTCCTATTTAAGAAATATTAAAACAAACTTCCTAATATACTCTGTGATGGATATGCGAGCAACTGCATGAAGGTTAATTTATTTGTATATTCCTTTGAAAAATGAGCATGAATTATTTATTTATGTTTTATTATTTCTTACTAGATTATTGGTTTCATTTCACTATTATGCTAAATTCTATGTATGCATAGTTTCTACATTCTGCATTAATGTGTAGAATTTTAGATTTAACATGTGAACGTTATGGCATACGGATATATATATATATATATATATGTATATATATATATATATATATATACATCTATATATATCTGTATATATATATCTATATATATCTAGAGATCTCTCTCTATATATGTATATATCTATATCTATATCTATATATATCTATATATATATATATATATATATATATATATGTATATATCTATATCTCATATATATCTATATATATATCTATCTATATCTATATATCTATATATATATCTATCTATATCTATATATGTATATATATATCTATCTATATCTATATATCTATATATATATCTATCTATATCTATATATGTATATATCTATATCTCTCTCTCTCTCTCTATATATATATATATCTATATCTATCTATATATATATATATATGTATATATCTATATATATATATGTATATATCTATATATATGTATATAGCTATATATCTCTCTCTATATTTTTTTCATGGGGGTCACCATTTATCAAGGCCAGAAACCACTTGGGGATAAGGGTTATTGTGAGTACAGTAATCAATGGGATAGTATTGTAGTAATAATTAGTAGCAGAGATCTGATAAAGTGTCATTATTTAAGGGGCTTTGTTCATGGAAATCTACGTTTTCATTTAGGCACAGACAAAGAGTGTGTAAAATTATTGACAGTGGTTTCAGTTAGACAGGTGTTTTTCGAGAAACATTGGCGAGGGGGGGACCAGAGATTGGAGCTCAGACGAGCATTTGCCATGGAAATAACAATAAAACAAAGATAGGCTCGCAACGTCTCTTCTGTGGGAGAGAGGTTGCAGGGAAGAGAAAAGGGCATCCCCCACTAAGCCACAAAGTCTATTTTGTACTCTGTCAAGACAGGATAGGTTGTTTTTAGTAGTTCCTGCCCAGATGTGGCAGCAGTACTCCATCCTTGGACGTACTTGGCTTTTATATAGATAGAGAGTTGCATCAGTAGTGAGATATCTTCTGGAGCGGTAGAAGGATCCCACCATTTTCCCAGCGACCTTGACCACAGACTTGATGTATATGTTCCATTTCAGATCAAGAGTAAAGGTCAAACCTAGAAGCTTATCAAAACATGGGGCCACCCCTAGACGAGAGCCATCCATTTCAATTGATGCCAGATGGGGATAAGAGCGTTTATGATGTAAAGATAGGAGCTTGGTTTTAGATGCATTAAAGGTAACCAGCCACCTCTTACCCCACCTGTACCACGCGCTCAAGATCAGAGGAGAGAGAATCAGAGAGAACATTGTCATTTACGGCCTTTGATGTGTTGCCATAGATGGTCGTGTCATCAGCATAGATGTCAACAAATGATTTAGGTATGTGTTTTGGGAGATCATTGATGTAGATCAGGAAGAGAGTTGGGCCCAAGATGGACCCCTGAGGGACTCCAGCATTAATACTGTGGGCCCCTGATTTCTGCCCATCAACCACTACTCTTATGAGCCTATCAGAGAGAAATGATTTAATGATTGAGAAAATATTTCCTGTTATACCGTAGCTAGAAATCTTGTAAAGTAGGCCCTTATGCCATACCTTATTGAAGGCCTTTGATATGTCAAGAGCAATTGCCCTAGAAATGAAGCCTTTGTCAAGAGATTCGCTAATCCTATAATTGTTAGCACATCTGCGGTAAATCTAGCAGAACAGAAACCATATTGCGTGTCACTAAGGATGTTATTTCTGCTGAGGTGGTTGACTACTTCTCTGTTTAATATGAATACAGCAACTTACTCATAACACACAGGAGACTTGTTGGTCTGTACTGAGAGGGAGATGACTTATCACCTGAATTCTTAAATACATGGCATACTGATGAAGTTTTTCAGGTTGTTGGAAATCACTTCTCCTTAAGGCAACGCTTAAACTGTTTCGTAAGTATGGGAGCAAGTTCTGGTTGAAGCTTTTTTAACACTATAATTGGAATACCATCAGGGCCAGTTGCTTTACTGGAATCAAGGTTTTTGATTAGCTTGGCGACCTCATGCACAAATATTTGTATGTTACTTAGTGTGGTGTGTGTCATAGGAGGAAATACGGGGAGTTGATGGCCTTTGTCGCATAGGGTAGAGTTTGCTGCAAAGTTCTTGGCAAATAGTTTGGACGTGTCTGATGCTGACGAGATGATCTCTGGTCCATTGATAATGGTTGGGATAGAACGCACACTCCTGTTCAAGATCCTATTTGCTATTTGCGAAAACTAGTGGGAATCAACCGCTGCTCAGCTTTAACGGATTGAGCATATAGCCCTCTTGCATTTTTTTTATTACTCTTTTACAGTGGTTGCTGGCGGTCCTATATATATATATATATATATATATATATATATATATATATATATATACTAGCTAGACGCCGAGCGTTGCCCGGTCGTACAATATGCATAAAGGTGATATTTTAATTCATGCAGATTGCGTATGTATTACTAGAGAATCAATCCTCTATTGATCATTATATAGAGTGGAAGGATAAATGTGTCGCCCTAAAGAAAACAGCACTACAGTTTTATTTTAAAACTTTTTATTATTTGTATTAAAAATCAATTCAGGTAACTTGATTATCTATTAGAGCTGACATGTATTCAATGTAGCCGCCTTCAGCCTCAATGACCGCCTCGATACAGGTTCAGAACTGGGAGCATGCCTTTTCCACAAGCGCCGGCAGGAGCTCGGTGAATATTCGGCTGATGGCGGCGATCAGGCTGGCTTTGGTGTTGTAGGAAGTCATGTTGGTGATGTTCTTGATGTATGACCAAACGAAGTAGTCCAGCGGGTTCGGGTCGAGGGAGGAGGGAGGCCAGTGAGAGAAGGGTACAAAGTCGTGGCACTCTTTCTGAAGCCAAGCCTATATCTCTCTGGACTTGTGGACTGGCGCCGAGTCCTGCTGCTACACCCAGAGTCTACCAGCAGCCACCTGATTGCACCAGGGAATCAACACACTTTTCAGCCAATTCAAATACACTTTGGTGTTGACTCTCAAGCCGACTTTGAAGATGTGAGGTGACATGATGTGGCCCTCACTTGAAACCACACCAAAGACCATAACCGTGTCCGGAAACTTTGTTTTCATCACCCTGGGCACTTCCCTGTTATTCGTGGCAATCTATCAATGCATTTTGAGGGTGTTGGCAATGGTCCTGTTGTCATAACTTGGATCGGTAGAGAACATGAGTTGTACAGTGGGGCATTTTGGATCTTGCTCGTTGAACATTGTCTTACTTTCAGAATGATAGAAGGCTCCTATCGCTTTTGGGATTTGTACACAACTGGTCTGCAAAAAAAACAAAAAACAAACAAAAAAAAAAACAAACAAAAAAAAACGGTTTTATCAAACGGAAATGGAATTATGTCGTTTTTTTTTTCTAGGGCGACAATTTCATCTTTCCACCTGTATATTACGAGGAATAATTTGCTCGGTGGACTAATTCGAAAAAAATAAAAAAATATAAAATAAAAAAATAAAAAATAAAATAAAAAATAGAAAAATAAAATTCCGTCTGTGTTTGTTTACAATATCACGTCAGCTGATATTTGGGCTTGACGATGAATGACCTGGAAAAGTTACTGCTCATTAATGTTTAGTTTTAAAATATGCAAACGAAGAAATGATTTGCGGCGAATTTAAATGGTACCTCTTCTTTTATCATAAATTAAACTCATTAATTAGAAAAAAATTAAAATAAAATGATGAGGTACATCCGGGTTTGAACAAAGGATCATTCGATCTGTAGTCGAATGCTCTACCACTCAGTTATATCTCCAGATGAAAAAAAAATCTGCTTTTTTTTTTTAAGAAGAAATGATTTGCTGATATTTTATGATATTCCTTATCTTATGCAACGTACATATTCCCCTATAAAAGGTATTCATTTTTATCTATAAGAGAGAAAGACTATTTTTAAGATCAGATTTTTTCGATTTTCGAAAATGGTTTGCTGAGATTTTATTATTTCCCTTGAACTGTGTAACGTAAAATATTCCCCAACAAAAATTCTTCTTTTTTTTATCTATAAGAGAGAAAAACTATTTTTAAGATCGGATGTTTCTGATTTTCGATACTTATCGGATGAATTTCTGTACAAAACATATCTAAGAACACTGCCAGACATATAAATTACCTTTGTTTGAAATTTACAAAAGATAGGCTCAGCCGTTTTGGAATCTATGAGGAAGGAACACACGCACAAATTGACTTTTATATAATATATATATATATATATATATATAATTGACCTTGTCGGTGTGTGCGCGAAAAGTCTCCACCACACACACTTTGGATTTTGTTTTTAGCCGGCAAGAATTGCTGCTAAGGGATGAAATTGAAAACAAAACAGTTGACCTTGGCATAGTAAATTGAATAAAACAGTACTCGTACTCTTACTTTTGCACATGCGCAAAATGAAACATCCATAGAGCAAAATCGGTTAATTTTTAACCTTTCGTATCCATCTGTCAGTAGCTCAAATGGTAACAACGTTTGAGAGATAAATAACGACTGAGGCTTGAGCACTAAGCGTTGTGGTTTCGATTCTAGCGGGTGGTATCAAAGTCATATACCTTTTATTGCTTTTGAAATCATTCATATATATTGGATAATAATCAATAGAGAATTTGCTTTATGATAACAATTAAGAAATCTGCATGAATTAAAACTGTAATATGTGTGCGTATTTTAAGACTAGGCAACGCCGGGCGGCCTACTAGTATGGAAATAAAATTATAATAATAAAGCGTATTTCACTCTCTCCTACTGCACGAATTGTGACACCAGGGTCAGAAAGTGTGATTGAGAAGTTAACGATCCCGAGGGGAGGGCACTCTGATCTGCAAAAAGTACCTGGACAGCCCTGTCGGCATTCCCCGGCAAGGGCGCCTCAGGCGATTAGCAATAAACTAACCGCTTCTCCAAGAGAGAAGGCGACGCATGGGAGGGTGGACTTCCTAGAACTGCACGGAACCAGCATTACACTGCAATCAATAGGGACCCGGTCATTACATGAATTGTCTAATCTTTGTTGATTTTAGGGATCGAGGATAAAAATCCCTAACTATATTTCGATCGCTATTTCTTCTCGACTCACCTGTTGTTTTCGATGTAACTTCCCAGTACTCGAGCCAAACAGTTATCCCCGAAGTTCTCGTCGTAAACAAGATTCTGATCAATGTGATGAGGCGGCGAATTGTAGCTAATGCCGATTTGTTGGGCCTGCCTCTCGAAGTGGAACGGCTGCTTCAAGAGCCTGAGAAACTCTTCGGTGTATGCGTTGTCTTTGGCCAGATTGTTATCGAGTGTCAAGTTCAGCACGTCTGACATTTTGGTGATAATCTTCTGCAACTGATTTCTCCACGATTCGCTAGTATTCAACCATCGCGTTGTGGTCAGTCGTCTCGCTGATTCTTTTAGCTGACCTGAAGAAAAGTAAAAGCAATGATCACAAAAAAAAAAAAGAAAAAAAAGAAAGGATTCTTCCACGGGAATACATTGTCATAGAATAACAGTTAGCCATTTTATCTGGAAGGTAATGGTGGCTACGAGGTTACCGACACGGACTGACAATCTGGTTGTGCCATGCTCAAATCTAGTTCGTTTCACAGAAACACTTTTACTTAGGGATGTTGGCAACCTTCACCTGGTTCCTCCAGCAAACACCCGACGCATTTCTAGAAAGAATACTAACTAGAACGATATTGGGGAAACAAATGCCAACAAGAATAATCTGATTTATACAAAATGAAGGAACAACAAAAAAAAAACAAAAAACGAAAAAAAAATTTAATCCTATGTTGAAAAAAAAAGTCGTTGGAAACTCAAAAAAATTATAGCGTTGTTAAGAGAGTAAATTTTTTAACGCTATATAGCCGCTAATATATTTAAAAAAGATATGATGTAATTTATATTCTTTTTGGAATAAATATCGCCGTTATAATACAAATGTGTGACTGAAATGAAAATATTTTTGTTTTGTAATTTATTTTCTGATTATATGTATTAATTATTATAGGTGTGAGAGAGTTAACCTGTGTCTAAAATTAAAGTTGTGTTCTTTTAATAGAAGTTTATTAATAGCGATAAATTATAGAAACCTCCACGTTGTTTAATTGTGCTTGAATTTGCAATGAGCGCTGATTCAAGAAGTCTCCGTCGTGTTTCCTTTGCTATAAATTGAACTACTTTTTCTTGTTTGAAGTCAAAAGTATGATTATGCTGCAATGAATGAGAGAATAATGCATTCAGAAAATACCTGTTTCTCATATATCTTTTAAGTTCATTTCTTATATATCTTTTAAGTTCATTTCTTATATATCTTTTAAGTTCATTTCTTATATATCTTTTAAGTAAGTTCATTTCTTATATATCTTTTAAGATCATTGAGCCTTTATATCTTTTTTAAATATACATGACGGCTACCTGACGCTAAAAAAAAATCTTAATCTCTTCACAACGCCATAACGTTTTTGAATTTCCAACGACTTTTTTTCGTTCTGAAATAGGACAAATTATCCCTTTCACAAAAAGTATAATTTCAAATATTTCAACGAATTTTTTTCGTTGCAAAATAGGAATAGAACAAAGTCATACTTTTCACAACAAACATATTTTCAAAGGAAGTAAATGTTCTCTCTTTTTTTCTCTAACATAACTGTACGTTGAACAGAAAATAAATAAATAAATAAATAAATAAATAAATAACCGACTTACCTTCACCGACTTGAAGGCCAAACAAACCATCAACGTTAATATCTTTATAGGAATCTTTGAAGAATTCTGCGGCCTTTCCGATCGCTTTGATTAATGTTTCGATCAACTCGGTAGAAGAATTATTCGTCGGCATCGGCAGCGCGGAGGTCACGTGAAAATTAGTAGCCAAACTAAAAACGAAAATATGGACCACTAAAATCTTCCACCAAAGGTTTAACATCGACGTTCGCCGTTTTAGATTCGGTCCATCTAGGTTCGGGTCAAGCTTAGGCCGGGTCTCTTTCATGTTAGTCTGAAGCAGAAAATAAAAATCGATTATTTATTTATTATTTTTTTTTAACATAAATATAATCTATCAATTTGAAAACTATAAAATATAAAATTTGCATTATTTGGACTACTGTTCTCATCTAAAGTGTTATCTTCACAACGTTCCGCCCGATTTAACCTCCGACCTTATTAAGGTGTCTCGTGCCGAACTTGGCAGTCTTTCTGTTGAACTCGGGAATCTGCGCGGAATCTCGAACAGAATCCTTTATTTAATCTACGAGGTTAGCATGTTCCCGTTCCGTCAGACATAATTGGGTAGAAGTCTTACGTATTTAGCAAAGGTATTTTTGAGTATCGCTCGTACTGAGGATTTAACCTTCAACCTTCACAAGAGTGTCACCCTATAATTGAATTTACCTTGTACCTTATTCGTTACGCCATGGGTTCTTGCTGGCAGGCGCAATGTGTATTTTAGGAACCTTAAACCTATTCTTGTTTTCAGATGAATAATCTTATTGCATATCACTATAGATCACTACTTATTGTAGTTGTGAAAATAGCACTGAAGATAGGAATACTAGTTCGACTAATCAGCTTATTAAATATACTTTATATACGACGTATTTACTTTATATAACAGGGGTACGTTCTCGACAATCTGTACGATAGTAACTTTGACGGTGTCGGGGATAGGTATGACCCTGTTCAGTCTCAGGAGATTAACTCTTCCAGGACTTACCTTCTCTTTGGGAAGGGATTAATTTATCACTAAATGTCTCAGGGACCCATACCGGGGTATGGCAACGGAGCTGCTCGGGCATTATGGGAGGTCAGAGCGCGTTCATCTGAGTGTGCTGGCTTTTTAAAACCACACCTGATCTTCTGTCTAACCTCCCGAAATAAATAATATACTTTATATACAGTATAATTATGTTAACACGGTGATTTTTTCTCAAATAGCCGAAATTAAGCAACGTTGAGCATGGCCAGTACCAAATGGGTGACCCATTTGAGGGAAAAACAAACGTCGTCATTTCCCTCGACCGGGATATACATGCGACTGAAAACTGCTTACGAACTTAAGATTCCTTAAAAACTGCATCTTTCGACTTTGCAATGCATCTCATCCTCAATTTCCAAATGCTGAAAAAAAGCGCACTATATGATATGATCATCACCCGTTATCATGCCCTGCTTATCATAAAGAAAATTGACATTTCCAACATACAGACAAAACCTTATCTCTGCTATAGTTATAAAGAAATGCTCTGCTGAGCTAGCCCAACATCCTCTCCAAACTCAACAAATGGCTTTCAAATCTTGCTACTTCGATGTGTTGAATTTTTGTTTCGTCGTCTTCTATTTCCTCTTCCTCTGCGTGTTCTTCAAACAGCAGTCGACATCGAAATGAACGATACGCGACTCAGGAACCAAGACTCTTTACCCTCAGAAATTCACCGTGTTTTATTCTCCCGAGATCCACGCTTACGTAAATGAGTACGTGCCTCGCTTTCGGTCCAGTCGTGCATGTGCAGTGCCAGTTTTGCGTCCGCCGCCACGAGGTTCGCCCTATCACGCGTTGTCTACACTTGTTAGTTGCAAAATTGCACCTATGGTGTCAGTTTTTAGAACTCCGGAGATGCATCATGTGACTGCTTTACAAGTACGTTGATGGCATGTGCTCTGATGAACTCATAGCGGTTGTGTCCCTTCGATGTACACATTCTCAACTAACACGACAGTTGCAATATCACACTTCTTCACTGTTGAGGAACGTAGATGGTGAAAAGTCTTCCACCGGAATAGTTTATTCCCACGAACTGCTAGACTTTGGAAATCTCTCCCCTGTTTTTATGGTTCGCTGACTGTACTAACCGACGGAAGTTGAAATGTAATGGGAAAATCCATTTTGCCGTTCACCTCCCCTTACATTCCCCTGTTTAACACGATCCCAAATAGTATCTCATTACGTCCAAGTGCCTTGTTTATGATGATGATGATGATGATGATGAGGAGGAGGAGGAGGAGGAGGAGGTTTGTGATTATCAAAGTTTTTCTTTCAATTATTGCAGCATCATTTTCGATGTATTTTGCGCCATATACATAGAGAGACTGATGTGAACCCTTCGTTTCTTTGTCAACCTCGATATTCGTTCTGCCATGCATCATGTCCTACGTCTCTTTGCTTTTCTCTACTTAACGCCCCCTAACCTTAAGATCGTCTTTTTCTGTTATCTTTTGTGGTAATTGGTTTATTTCCCAAACTTCGTGTCACTTTGCTCTGTACTTAGTCCTACCTATGTCAAGATCAATACCATGACGTACTCGCTATCCGATATACGGCTATCTATTATGTAGCAATTTGTTTATTTATTAAATGAGTCGGATTCCTGCGCAAAATTCACGAAAATCGTACATCAGAAATGTTTGATCTGCATGAACTCATCATGGTTGGTTGCAACTATATGACACTCAGGAATATTGAGGCTGACAAAAACAACGAAGGATTCAGATCGGTCTTCCTATAGACGTGGCGCAGGACAAATAACCAGTAATAATTTAATAACTGAAAAGTAAACTTTGATAATCTCGGAATCTGAATACGACCCAGTTATTGGTCCAACGTTTCCAGCTTATTTTCTGCAAATAGTAACGAGGAAATGCCAGCGTCAAATAAATATTAAAAAGATAATAATCAAATTGAAGAGAAAATCTAATTTATTAATTCGTCGTTCCGTTTTTAAGGTAGACATTTGGTATGTATTCTTCTTAAAAAAGAGGTTTACTCTCGAAATCCAAGAAATTATACCATTATACCATCCTTGTTATATTTAACAGTAATCCATATTTTTTATTTACTAGTAGGCTGCCCGGCATTGCCCGGTCGTAAAATACGCTTAAATATGATATTTTGATTAATGCAGGTTTCGTATTTATTATTTAATATTGGACCCAATATATAGTAATGATTTAAAAAGTAAAAAAAAAAAAATGACTCGTGCACCACCATCGAGAATCGAAACCAAAACGTTTAGCTTACGATTTACATTTTCCTTTGGCGTTAATGCCTGACCTATGAAGATGTGTCTGCTGCAAGGCTAAAAATTAAAACATGAACCAATAGTTATTACGTTACCTATGCATATTCGTAATTCCGTCGTTCAACCTTCACCTGGCAAATTCTATTTATCTAATTTTCACACTTTTGCACCGACTTTCTCCGGCTAAAATCCAAATATAATGCTTCGCATGCGTTCAAATACCCTATATATTAAGTTTCATATCTGTAGACCAAAAGCTGACAGAAGAGTTTGGTAGGAAAAACTTCTAAAACAAATATATATACGCATACATAAATACATATAGAAAAAGGTGTGTTTACTATAGCCTTTTTATGCAAATGTCACGCAAGTATAAATCAGGTAAAACATTTGCATGAATATAATTACACGTAATAGTTAACTAAAAATAATCACCCCATGAGAAAAAAAAAACTAATATGGTCACATTACCTAATGCATATTTTACAGTAATTATCATTAGATTTAATTCATTTTCCTAAGATACTAAATTATGCTCGGCTGAAATTACTTCCCTAAAATAGTCATACTTTAAGAAATTGGGAAATGATTCCAGCCTGTTTCAAAACCTACTCTTACGCTTCCATAGAAGATCGGGAACTTTTATTTTATTGCTTGGAAGTCACCACTTTCAAGGCCCAAAGGCCACTAGAGGATAAAGGTTAATGAATGTAAGGTGGTAGTGTAGTAATCATTAACGGTGTAAATTGGGTAAAAATTGATTATTTATGGGGACGACTCAGCAAGAACTTGTTTACATAGTGTTTGTAGGCGACCATGTTGTATTCAACCGGGAAGCATGCCAGGCAGGCGGGCAGTTCTGGGAAAGAAGATTTGTTCATGAATCTGCTTTTAGCTTTAGGCACAGTTAGAGAATAAGGGCAATCGTTTATAGTGGTTGTATCTAGTCGAGTGTGTTTTGTGAACGTTTGGCAAGGGAGAATCATAGACTGGAGTTCAGTCGAGCACTTGCAATGAAAATAACGATAGAGCAGAGATAGGCTCGCAATGTCTCTTGTGTGGAAAAGAGGTTGCAGGGAAGAGAAAAGGGCATCACCTATTAGGTTTCGAAGCCGGTTTTGAGGCTGGATAGGGGGCGGCCAGCTGCTCCTGCCAAGATGTGACAACAATACTCTATTTGAGAGCATACTTAGCTCTTATACAGATAGAGGATTGCATAGACAGTGAGATACCTAATAGAGTGGTATAGTGATCTAACTATTTTCCTGCGATCTTAGAAACAGATTTGTTGTATGTGTTCCATTTCAGATCAAGATTGAAGGTTGTCAAGACATGGTGCTTCCCCAAGACGAAAACCATTCATTTCAATTCCGGATAGAGTCAAGGCGATTATGGTGAAAGGAGAGAAGCTTGGTTGTCGATGCATTAAAATTAACCAACAACCTTTTCCCCCATTTCACCACGTTCTCAAGATCAGAAGAAAGAAAATCAGAAAGATCTTGGTCATTACTGGCCTTTGAAAGTGTTGTGGTTGTAAGGTTGAACAATAATTAGTAAGGAAATACAATGAAGACGCAAACAACAAGATAACGCAATAATAAGTGTATTAAAGAAAAGGTATATTTACAATATGTACAAATGACGGTGTCGAGTCAGAGAGTCTTGGTGGGAGGACATGTACGCTCTTCGGCGTCACTTTCGGTGGCATTTGAGTAAGACACACCAAGGCCAACCTAGGCTTGCCATTTATAGTGTTATGTTATTCGCATATGCAAATAAGTGGTTGCCACAACAACACCCCCCCTCCCAAGATTTAAAGTCACACAGATTTCAATATCTTTTTCTTTTTGGGTTTACCATTAATGGTTCATTCACTTTTCTTTTCCTACCTGATCTTCGGGGTTCAGGTGCATTTTGAGGCGGTTCCAAATTAAAAGATTCGTATATGATATCTATGGTGTCCTCCTCTTCGACTGTTGTCGTATCATCATCATCTTGGATATGACGTTTTTTTTATCTGATTTAAGTGCCTTTTATGTATATTCTGTGGACCTTTAATCATGTATGTACAATCACCAATGCGTTTATCCACTACTCCACATTCCCAGTAAGATGTGTTATTTCTGTAGCACTTAAAATATACTCGATCTCCCGAGTTATATTTCTTTCTTCTCGTGTGTGTAGTGTTTCGGATAATTGCCTGCCTTGGCAATAGTTTGTCAAACGCTGATTTTACCTTTCTGGCAAACATTAGATCAGCTGGTGATATGTTTGATGGTGTACTAGGATGTGGTGTAATCCTATATACTTGCAAGAATTGTTGCAAAGCTTTTTCTGTTGGTGTTCCAATGGATTTCTTTAACGCTCGTTTTAGTGTGTCCACGAACCTTTCCGCAAGGCCGTTCGACCTTGGATGATACGGCGGAGTCGTAATGTGCTTCACTCGGAACGTGTCGCAAAATTCCTTAAACTCTGCGGATGTGAACTGCGTTCCGTTGTCAGTGACCAGTGTGTCTGGTACACCGAATCTTGCAAACAACTCGTGTAGGAACCCTATTGAGTTGTTCGTTGTTGGATTCCTGCAACGCATTACCTCTGGCCATTTTGTGAAACTATCCACTACAATTAAATAATAGTTTTCACCTACTGGACCAGCGAAATCCATGTGGATTCTCGACCATGGTTGGTCGGTTTTCGGCCAAGGTTTGTGTACTATAGGTGAAGATTTTGCCGCTAATTGGCATCCTTTACATTTATCAATTGTTGTCGCTATGTCAGTGTCCATGTTACGCCAGTACACGTAGCTTCTCATTAACGACTTCATTCGATTTATCCCCGGATGTCCTGTGTGGAAATCTCTTAACATCCTATTCTGCAATGTTTTGGGTATTACCACTCTCTCGCTGTACAGTAACACATCGTCACATATAGAGAAAACTTCCTGCACCTTTGAGTTTTTTTTTCTCTAGTATTTTAGTAATTAAAATACCTCTTAAATTGAGATTACCTTTTTTTTCCGTGACGTTTTACTGTATTATCCGTTATTCAGTGACAACTTCAAGAAAAAAAATCCTTTCCTTGAATTTTAGTTTTAGCTGTGGTATTTCCTTTTAGTACCGACGTCAACCAAAACATTAATTAAAAAGTCCTTTAGTTGTTGTTTTGTTTACGGAGAACAGTAATTAGAATCCACTGGTGAACTTTTTTCGTAGGTTACTTCCTTGCTTTTCGTAATACGGGTCTGACCTGTCGTTTTTGTGACAGAACAAAGTTCGCTTTTCGTTTGCAAGTTGGTCCTTTAGTAAGATTTGTCGTGTAGCGACAAAACAAAAATTCACTTTTACATTCGTTTGCAAGTCGGATTCCCAGAAAACGGCGTAAATTGTCGCTTTTGCCACGTTAGAGTTTTTTTTTCACTTGAGTTGAAACTTCTCTTTAGCGTAAAATCCGTTTGCTCGTCAACACTTTGCATTTCTTAAAAAAATGGTCAACCTTTGCGTTGTACTTTTTTTTTTTTTTAAATAGTTCTTCGTCAAACTGTTATATTTGACGCTTCATATCTCGTCGCCAACTGTTGTGGTTGCAAGGTTGAACAATAATTATTAAGGAAATATAATGAAGACGCAAACAACAAGATAACGCAATAATAAGTGTATTAAAGAAAAGGTATATTTACAATATGTACAAATGACGGTGTCGAGTCAGAGAGTCTTGGTGGGAGGACATGTACGCTCTTCGGCGTCACTTTCGGTGGCATTTGAGTAAGACACACCAAGGCCAACCTAGGCTTGCCATTTATAGTGTTATGTTATTCGCATATGCAAATAAGTGGTTGCCACCACAACAGAAAGGTTACCATAGATTGTGATGTCTGCATAAATGTCTATAAATGATCTAAGAATGTGATTTGGGACAACATTGATGAAGATCAGGAAGAGAGTTGTGCCCAGGATAGAATCTTGAAGGACGTTAGCAGTAATACTATGAGTTTCTGATTTCTACCTATCAACGACTACTTTTATAAGCTTATCAGAGAGAAAAGGTTTCATAATTGAGATGATATTTCCAGCTATTCCATAGATTAGCTTCATTATACCGGTTTGGACAATCAGCGTTTATCTTTTTATTTCGTAGTTTTAACATTTACCCATTATGCCTACCAAACGTAAATACTAACCGCTCCCTTACGTCGTCCCTATTAAATGCTAATCAATTTGATTGGCTGTCTCAGACTTATTCTGGATTAATAGAATGTATTTTAGAACGTTTACCCACACCACCCAAACATCATAACACATTAACTTGGATCTGACGTTGAGATTTATAATGGCTAAATTCTAAATTTTATGATGGTCATAAAAACGTCATAACAAATTAACTTTTATCTGATGTTGAGATTTATAATGGCTAATCTGTATTTAATTTAACACGATCATAATTATAATGCGATCATTAGAGCTGGGACAACAGCATATTCTTTTCATTATTCTGACCCTCGAGTGTGTGTCCGTTGATATCATATGCTTTTTTTATAGAATGATGTGGTTCTCGGTTGATTAACTTTGTCTAACTGTGCCGGATATATACTCGAGAATCAAAACAATGACAAGAATATTCTGTTGTCATAGTCCTAGTGATGATACAGTATAGTTAACAACCGAGCAAAAGCAACGACAAAATATAGAGCAAATAACTTTTATCAAACGCATGAAAATTTAATTTTCTATCGAACTGTGTAATTTCAAAGTGTGGAAACTGATTGTAAGATTTATTATTTCTGAATTTGCTATCGTTGATTTTACTTTTCCGAAATCGAGATAATCAAAATTGAGTTGATATTTCTGTTAGGTGGTCGATAATTTCAAGCTTTAAAGATAATGAAAGAATAACTTATCCTATCTGGTCCTGCATATGACCTTAAACTATATCCAGTGGTGAGGCCCCAACTTTCGGGTTTTGGGGAGTGTGAAGCCACCCTTTAATTGTCATTGCTCCCAGGCCCACTCTGACCGAGAGTGGTAGTACCTGTTAAGGTCCCAAATATGAGTTAAATAGGAACCGACTTGAAAACAACAAATATATTCTATTAAAAATAAATTCTTCAAAATCACCGGATTCAGCATTAAATAACTTGAAAAGGGTTGATATGCCGTAAAACAGAAACAACCAACCAACCAACCAACTTATCCTATCACTAACTCTGAATCAGGAGGAGGGTATCAATCGAGCCGGTAAGTTAAGTGTTTTTTTTTTTACTAGTTTTTAAGAAATAAAGCACCACCAACGACAGAGATACTGTCGGCCATGTACGATTCTGACTCAATCTAAAAGACAGGGATCAACTAAATCTTATATTGAAAAAAACAAAACAAAAAAAAAACAAGAACAAACAAACAAACAAACAAAAAAAAACAAAAAAACTAATCACTTAAATTAAAATTAAACGTACAAAAGTCAAATATCATGGCTCTGTTGTACTAAAAAGCAACATTCGTTTCGAACGCGCTCCTGTCTTATAAAAGAATGTTCAGTTGAGTTTATGGTCTGATGCTTTCTGCTTGTGCGGTGATAAAACTTCTCGAATGCACTCGTGATGTTAGGTTGTATAAAAGTGTTAACTTTGGTCAAAATCGGATTTTCTTCTTTAATCGATTTTTTTTCGATTATCGATATATACAACAACACTCCCAGACACGTCAAGTATCTTCGTGTGAAATTTCAAAAACATCGGTCCAGCCGTTTCCGAGTCCATACGGAACTCTCTTTCACACAGTTCCTTTATTTAGATAGAATAGTGATTACAACTGCTCTTTATTAAAGTGACGTATCTGCTTTTACTACTAAAGTGTGTTTATTACTTATTTGCCTTTTTATTTCAATTTATGGAAACAAATATCTCCCACTTTGATTTGGTTAAAGGTTTTCTAACACCTTTCTTTTCCAATCTGAGGATGAAACAAAATACCCGCTCGTGTGTGAGATTTCAACTTTCCAATTATTTAACTTGACTAGATAAAAAAAAAAATGTTTTATTCAAGCAACCGCGTGGGTGATACTGACTTGTCCTGCAGCGTAATCTTAGTATTTTATTGTACTTGCTGGGAATTCTTAACTTCTTGGGCGTTGCTAATTTTCTAATAAAGAATTTTCTCACCAACAGTTGTCAAGGACTGGCCTATACCAGTAGTATAAGTCATTATTTGGGACATAGTTTCGGAAAAAACAAAAAACAAACAAAACAAAACACACACACACACACACACACACACACACACACACACACACACACACACACACACACACACAATAATATCATTACAACCGCCACGTAAAAATTAATAATCAAACATATGAACTTATCTTGTCGGATTTTCAAAGTCAGACCTAAATAGCAATGGATCTGAAAACTCGATACTTAATTCAGACTAGCCTTTTAATTTTTCCTCTGCTATGCTATTGATCCGAATATAATTTAGTTTGCTCACATTTCTTTTTGATAATATTTTAGCAGACTGGAGAAATTTCCGTTTATTACCTAATTAGTACTAACCGCTGAAGAAATTGCTAAGATAAAATACGATATTCTGCCTTCAGATAAAGAATTATAGTTTAAAAAATACTTAGCACATTTCATTTATCATTGTTGAATATCGGTAAAAATATACTGAAGTACTTAGCCACTATTTATTTTAAAATTTACCGGTCATTTTCTATGTTATTGACCCGAGTATACTTTAGTTCGCTTACGTTTCTGTTTGATAATACTTAAGCTGGCTAAGAATTAGGATAAAAAAAGCTTTTAAAATATTTTCTGTCTTGATTTTTTTTTGCTAACCGTCGCTGTTCTGCTGTTGGTTTGGGTGAGTCGCGATCAAACGTCTCAAAAATGATGTCGATCGGCTTTTCCTCTACGGGTAAAGTGTCGCTAGAGTGTCATCTGAGCGACGTTGTTCTTTTTTTTTTTTTTAACTGGTCTTGCTAGTGTTTATGAGTATGTTTCGGACCTTGTAGGATATGAACCATATCGTCAATTCTTTTCCAATTTGATTTAGGTTTGCTTTTTTTGTTGTTTTTTTTTTCGTAATATCATTCACAGATTTTGAAGGGCATCCTAATTCCATTGCGCAAGTTCAGTAAATTTAGTATTTCTACGTTAATACAAAAAAACTGAAATTTTAGAAACTGGTACAGTCGGACAAACTTCATATTTGTTAATCCTACTTGCGGCTCAGGTTGGGTTTGGTTTTCGCTTTTTCCTTAACGTTTCAATCCCTTTTTTTTGTTTTACATTTTGGATACATTTCCTTTGGTGCTTCCATGTTTGCAATGCTTTTAAATTCCACTCAAGTTTTAATTGTTCCTATTATAGTCGATTATTATCGGAATTTCTTAGTACGAAAACTTTCACTTTTTCAATAGTTCAGATCAAATTGACTCCTCCTCATCATCATCATCATCATCATCATCATCATCAGGAAGGGCTCCTTGCCCAGATCAATGTGACTCTTCCTCTCCAGAGTTTCCTGTCTTCCATCAGTTGCCTAAGATCTTCAGGTTCACAGTTGGCGTCGTGTGCTATTTGCTGGATGTACGTGGATCTAGGTCGTCCTTTGCTTGCACTTCCGTGTCGTGGAGTCCATAGCAATACATCACTCACCAATTTTTTCACCTTTTTTTCGGCTAACCATTCTTAAATCTCGCTATAAAATTTTTCCAAGTACATTTTAGGTTGGGGGGGGCATTCCAACCTCCGAAGTTTAGTTTAAAATACGATCTAAGCAACCCCGCTTAATTTAGAAGTATTTAGTCGAAAATTGTAAAAAGCAAGAAACAACAGCAAAAAAAACTTATACCAATACAGTAGAATTTAATTATCTACCAACCTAAATATTTATAACATGCTAAAACAAAGCTTTTTGTTTTTTATTTTTCTAATTTCAAAATATGCTGCAACATTATTGTGATGTTTAATTTGCAGTATATTTCAATTTAACTTTTATTATAAAAAGTTTGAGTTTATGATTTTTTTCTTGCAAAAAAAAAAAATACCCTCTCTGAAAAACAGGTAAATTAACCACACGTGGTCGCTTTCCTATCAAATATTCATCGAAAAATGGTAGGTACAGACAAAATGCCGACGCTCAAAGTGTATAAACATTTTGACCCCTCCCTTTACTTAGAAATTCACCAAAAATCAGAAAATAAACCAATTTTAATGAAAATTTCAGTATTTATCAAATAATGATCGCAGAATATAAGGAACTAATTATTTTTACTTAACTCTTAGTGAAAATAATGTTTTATTTTGTTTAAACAAAAAATACCTTTACTAAAGTTATGGTTTTCAGTAGTAAATAAAAAACGCAAGAATTTATTTTTGCTTTTTTTATATAAATAAAGCATCGTAATTTGTAACAGTAAAAAATAATTTTTACAGGAACATTCCGAAAAAAGCCCCTAAAGACCGTATTAATGAATTCGATATAACTCGAAGAAAAATGAATTTCTAGCATACTATTCAGGAAATTAAAGATTCAATTAGATTCCAATTTCAGTCACCTAAATTATTTAGGGTGAAATGAGTTTAAGAATTTATGGCCAAACCTTAATATATTTTTTTTTGCTTAAAAAAAATAGCATTAACACAGTAAGTTAGGTAAAATTTGCATAGAATGCTCTGCTTTACGGTTGTTGTAAAAATGGAACGGAAATTTGAATTCCGTTCCCTTTTAAATTCGGTACATTTTTACATTACGTCCAACTCATCGTTCACATTCGACACGTCAACTTTTATAGCTTTTCGGATATGCTGACAAGGTTAGGGGTGTTTATTCCGAAAGCCATTCTTAACGTGGGTAAATTGGAGTGTTTATTCGTTGTAAACGTACCCGACAACCTATAAATGTCGACATTTCCAATAAGCTGGGCTTATGTAAAAAATAACAAAAAGATATATCAAACTGACCTTTTCGTTTAAAAATGGAATTATTTTCCTTTCGTTATTAACTTTTTCTTTTTTTTTATATATATTTTGTGTTTTATATACATAAAGTACAATTGTTGAATGTTACTGTTTTGATTATATTCGTTTGGGGGGCACAATTAAAAAATAAAGAAAGATTAAAACGGGGCGAAATTTAAGTTTCCGTTCCATTTTTACAACAACCGTAAAACAGCGCATACTCAGCAAGTTTTATCGTAATTTATATGCATAATGTTGAAACACTAAATCAACATTTTATTTATTTTTTTGCATAATTAATGATGGAAGTATTTTTCTGTTTATTTTCTGAACATCTGTTAAAAAAAATAATTTGTACATTCTCTTGAAAAAAAGAATCAAACTTTTCTCTACTGTCACCTAACTATTTACAGTGTTCATGTAAAGCATTCATCTGTTCTTTTTATAATAAAAATTCCGTTTTCAAAGCGAAACGTTTACTGCCAAATTTCTTTAAAATAAAAAAAGTGCAAGTTTTCCTGAAAAAAAAAACTTTCACCTAACAATTTATGGTAAAACATTAATCTTTTTTGGGGGGGAAAAATCACAACTTTTATTGATTAAAAAAATTGCAAAAAATAATAAAAGTAAATAAACGAACAAAATGCAATTTTTCTTGAGGAATGTGTTCCATTTTAACAAACTGAGCCACAGCAACGCGTGGCTGGGTACAGCTAGTATATATATATATATATATATATATATATATATATATATATATATATATATATATATATATATATATATATAAACAGGTAAGGACGTAAATAAGTAATAAATATAATAATACCGTTAAAACCTGGCTATTAAAATCTATTCTGTCATTAGCGAATATAGGAATAAAAAAGGCATAAATAAATAAATAAATAAATAAAAGTTCCAGTACCTTTAGTACCAAGCAATATATGTCAGATCTATATCAATAATGAGCAATAAAAATGCATGTTCGGACATATATGAAGCTCTTTAAACGTTTATGAGTGTTAGTTTCACATGCAGAATCTTTACGTCAAAACCGATATTGTAATGCGAATTAAATTATCATCTCCCCCCCCCCCACATGCATACACTATTTATGTTTCGTTCTTCATATCGATCACCTGCACGATCGTTAGTGATGCAACACGTGAAAACGAAAACTAAATATTCCATAAATGTCGATCGGGTTTTCTAATTTGATTTAAATAGCTTCTCTCTTAAAATATCAATGGTTCATGCCGAATAGCAATTCCCCCTTTCTTTACTAATTGTTCCACGTTGTCTATTCTTCTCGGTCGATTTTTTTCCATTTTTTTTTCATGATAAACAAGGTGACATTAAAATGGCCGCCGATTTCTTTATCGGCAGCAAATGTCAATACCGATACTAATTACTGATTTTAGTGCATTACTAGTAGGGATACCTAACGTTATCCAGGATAGAATGAGGGTCAACGAATGTTCCACACTTCCAATACTTTTATTATCATCGAAATCGGTGGAATCGCCCATTTTTCAATCAAATCGATTGATTGCCTGCTCTAGTTGGGACCTCAACGTGGTGCATCGGGAGGAAGCTTCACACACTTTCCTGCATTGACTTAGTCTACAATACATTGTACTCTATAATGCACTGTAAAGAACCTACTGTTGATTTCATAAAATTATTTTTATATAATGGTGTTAATTAAAATTTAAAATGCAAAAGTCAAGTATCACGGTTCAATTTTGCCCTAAACAAAAGAGTTCATTTTGAACGCGCCCCTCTCATATCAAAGAATCTATTGTTTATTTTATATACCGGACCCTTCTGCTTTTGCGGTGATAAAACTTCTCAAATGCAGTTGTGATGTTAGGCTGTATAAGGGTGTTAACTTTGACTGAAATTGGAATGTTCTTTTTTAAATCGTATATTTTCGATATTTATTGGAGGTATTTCGCTACAAAAGGTATCTAAGAACATTCCTAGACACAAAGTACATTTGTTGGCAATTTTTAAAAATCGACCCAACCGTTTCGAAGTCCACAGGGAACGAACTCACATACAGACAAAGTGTCTTTATTATATAAGTATAATAATAATAATAATAATAATAATAATAATAATAATAATAATATCGTATGAATCTGAAGATTCTATTGTTGGCATTGGTTTTCCCGATATTTTCCTAGTCAAAATTCTTTCTAGAAAAACGTCAGCTACATACGGAAGGGATCACGTAAAGATTGCCAACATTCTGAGCTAAAGTGATTTCATGAAGCGAACTCGATTCAAACTTGGAATACCCAAATCGCCAGTCTATGTCGTTAACCAGTTAGCGTCTTTATAAGAATAATTATACTTACATGATAATATATTATTTTCGCTAAACACTTGCAAAAATCGTGATTCTCGAGAAGGTTCTCGAATTAAGTAATTAATGTGACGTCTTATAGCGACGTACATTAAGCTTGTATACGAAATGCTGGAAGCAAAACAGAATATCACATCCTTATTTCAATATGTGAAAAAATAAAGAGATAGATAGACGTAATACTCACGTCTTGTGAGCTCAACCTTCGGGAGATATGACGACCAACTTGCGTGAAGATCATCAAATTGTATTTATGGTCAGGGGCGGGAGGAGGGTGGTAGGAGGTGTTTATAAACCTATATATTCAGGATTTGTGATTCTCATTTCATCATCATCATCATCATTATCATCATCATCACCACCACCACCACCACCACCACCACCCTTGTTGTTATTGTTATTATTATTGTTAATGTTATTATTATTGTTATTCTTTGTATTCAAGTTCCATCATCATCATCATCATCATCATCATCATCATCAAAATTGTTGTTGTTATTGTTATTATTATTTTTATTGTTGTTGTTATTCTTTATATTCAGGTTCCGTCATTCTCTTCATCATCATCATCATCATCATCATCATCATCATCATCATCATCATCATCATCATCATTTTCAGACCATTGGATCTTTATTCCAGCAAAGAAATCGGTTACTTCTCATCGATATTTGTTGTTACCGGACTCTGTTGAGGTGGATCGCTAAAGAGCATTTTGCTTTTGCAAGCCCGTATGCTCACTTTCAAATATCTCCCTTCAACCCCCCCCTTTATTTTTTTTTTTGACAAACAATGTTACATTGATCTAATTCCTAAAATGGTACACGCTGCAATTTGCACACATATTCCTCATCCGACGTATGCATTCCATCCTAAAAAAATTTCCTTTGATGATCTGGAAATCACTACTTCTCATGTTTACGATAACATAAAAAAAAAAAAAAACTTGGACGCTTCCAAGGCGTCTGGGCCTGATCCTGATCACATCCCTGCTGTATTAATAAAGAAATGCTCAGCTTTATACTTTCCAAACTCTACAACAAATGTCTTGTTGAATCTTTCTTTCCTGACAGTTGAAAATTTGCCTGTATGGTACCAGTGTACAAGAATCCTGGTGAAAGAACTCATATGCTGAATTATCACCACATCAGTCTTCCCTTTCTTCGTGGAAAATCTTTGAGTGATTAATCAATTAAGCATTGTTCCACCACCTCGTAAAAGAAAATCTCTTTGACTGACAGTATGGATTTAGGAAAGCCCGTTCTACTGCATATATTTTAACGGTCATCTCTGATCGCATATACCATGCACTGGATAAGGCGAAGGAAGCTAGGGTTGCAGCCACTGATATATCTAAAGCCTTTGACAAAGTCTGGCACGAAGTCCTCATAATAAAAATTCAATCATACGGAATTACTAGACGAATGCTAATTAGATCTTTCTTAGACGAGAGGAAAATCTAACTTGTTATTAATGGACGTACATCCAAATTGCATAATATTAATGTGGTTGTGCCTCGGGTTAAACCTTGGAACATTATTATTCCTGATATTCAAAAACGATCTCCATGATAACATTGTATCCGAGGTGGGTATATTTGCTGATGACACAACGCTCTATAATAGGCATGAGGGAAAATGTGTGTACACATATCTAAGGCAATAAGAGAATTTCTTAGAAAATGACGTCCAGTCCGTAGTGGAACGGGGCCGTAAATAGATGGTAACATTTGATGCTACTATTATTAAGCTTTTTTCCTTAAACAAGTACAAGAAGAACACATATATTGAAGACATTGCAAAGGCTGCTGCAAAGAAGATGGGTTCTCTCTACCATGCTAGAAAAGTGCTCACACCTAAGAGTATCCTGTATATCTACAAGGCCACCATTCGCCTATGCATGGAGTATTATTGCCACTTGGTGGGCAGGCGCATCATAGTCTCTCCCTCTTAGACAGGGTCCAAAAAAAGCGCCCCCAATCTAATAGGTCCTGCACTGTCAACTAAGCTCCGACCCCTGTCCCATCGCCGCAATGTTGCATCCCTGTGCCTGTTTTACAAGTATTTTAATGGAATGCGCTGATAAATTCATCGCAGTTGTACCCTCTCGACGTACATATTCCGACTAACCCGACG
The DNA here is from genome assembly GCF_053919585.1 of Euprymna scolopes. NCBI lineage: Eukaryota > Metazoa > Mollusca > Cephalopoda > Sepiida > Sepiolidae > Euprymna > Euprymna scolopes. The sequence continues at coordinate 150,835,151 of NC_136483.1, forward strand.
CAGCAAAATCCCACGCCTTCAGTGTAGATGTCCCTAGATGCCGATTAAACGACAAACAGCCAGTTATTTGTCGTAAAGAGAACTAAAAAAAAAAATGAAATAAAAAGAACATCAACACGTACAAAAGATAGATACCTGAATTTTATTGCGTTTAGTATCAGTTATTTGTTGATTTTTGTTATTGTTTACAATTTCTCGACTGTTAACTATTCTACACTTTAAAAAACATTCATGCTTTTACTTATTTACGTAGTTTATAAATTAAAAAAAAAAATTATATTTATATTTAAAAGCAGATAAGGACCCTTAGCTATCTCCCTCTTCAAAAAACGAGATTTTGCTTTTTTAAGGCGATCATGTGTGAATATTCCGAAAAAATATTTTAGAATGTAAAGTGGGGGATCATTTTTGCATATAAATGTTTATTAACATGATCTTTCATTTTTATGATATTCTAACATTTTGAGACAGATAACTAACATTTAATCCGAAGATCATGAATGTTAATTTCAACTTTATTTCTCGCGGTTAACGTTAGCCGTGTGGTTTGTTCTTTGCTAATGGAGTCAGAGATGGCTTCATAGCCGGGTTCGAATCTCCCGAACAACCAAAATCGTAACTTCCTGCACTGATGATTCTAGAAAAGATGAAACACTCGTGTCTGTACGTATTAAAAAATTATATATATATATATATATATATATATATATATATATATATATATATATATATTCCCGTGGCAATTGTTTGATGGCCCTGAAGTACACGATTAGATAATAGATCCAAAGGTGGACATCATGGTTGGTTTCGAATCTTTTGACCAGCAGGAATTGTCACCTCCTACACTGATGATTACGTAAGCATAAAATACTAGTGTCTGTAGATATACGGAATAATTATATATATATATATATATATATATATATATATATATATATATATATATATATAATGATTTTCATCATAATTCTTCCAAATTTGAAAAGAAGCATTAAAATATTCTAATTACTAAGTTAAACGCTTAAAATTATTGTAATTATTGGATGCCAGTTTAATGTGTATGACTTCTAGAATACTTTAATCTTTTTATGTTTGTATTAAAAATTCTTGAAGCCGTTTACAGTAAACTGAACACCCAAAATTTATAACAGTAATTACGAAACTAGACATAAAATGTTAAAGTGTTTGGCCTAGTAATTAACATTAACACCCTGATAGACATACATCATGTAATCGCGTGAATTACACGTGATCACGTTCGCATAGAACGTGATCACGTTCGCATAGAACGTCCCATCGTCTGTTTTTAATATGATCGAAATACTAAATAGAATATTTAGCAAATTGAAAACAAATTGCCTGAATGAAAACACGCTATATAAATATACACACCCAAACACACCCATTAAACTGGCATCCAATAATTACAATTTTAAGCGTTTAACTTAGTAATTAGACTATTTTTAATGCTTCTTTTCAAATTTTGAAGAATCATGATGAATATATATATATATATATATATATATATATATATATATATATATATATATATATATATATATATATATATATATATATATATATATTTACAAGCGTACGTGGAGCTCTGGATTATATATGTATATTCACAAGTATACTTGTAGCTCTGGATTAAATCGCAGGGTACATGAGAGTGAATCTTTATTGGTGCAACAAGCTTAGAAAAAGTGGAACTCCGAAATGACATTAGTGCTTTCTGAGTATCCCAGCTTTGTTTCCAGTCGTCCTAGACTTCTTGATTCTTCTCACTTATCTCTGGCCCAGGAAAGGTATGCAACTAGGAGATGGTACAATCCTGGTTTCACTTTAGACAAATTCGTAAGTGATCACTTATTCACGTAGAAGAATATATATACAGATCGATATTATATATGTACGAGGGGCGTGCAATAATTAATGCCCCAGACAACCTTCCTATAGCAGTAGAGCAACGAAACTTTGCACAGTTATTAGTCTTTCTCTACATAGAACCACCTAGAGTTATGGATTTATCCCCTCGTTTGATGCAGCTCTGGAGACCGTTTTTGTAGAACACCCCAGGTTGGTCCTCTAACCACGACGTGACTTCAGAAATCAAGGCTGCATCATCTAGGAAACGCTTTCCTTTCAAAAACAACTTCATGGCTGGGAAGAGGTGAAAGTCGGAGGGTGCAAGGTCAGGAGAGTAGGGAGGATGCGGAAGGATTTCATAACCACACGCCGTGCTTCTGATCTGGCGACATGCGAGTTGTGGACCGGAGCATTGGCCTGCAGGAAGAGGGTACCTTTGCTGATCTTGCCCCGCCCCTTAGTTTTGATAGCTTCCCATAATTACCTCAAAAGTGAAGCATAATAGGCTCCTGTAATTGTGGTACCCTTTGCCAAGAAATCTGTCATCACTACTCCGTCCTGGTCCCAGAAGACTGTGAGCATGACCTTGCCAGCGGAGAGCTTCACCCTTGGCTTCTTTGGAGGTGGTGAGTCCAAGTGCTTCTACTGCATTAACTGGGCTTTGGTCTCTGGATCATAGTAATTAATCTTTTGAAAAACTTTGACTCATCTTCTTGGAACATCTCTAAATTAATCTTCGAGCACTCGACGCGTTCCCGCTTCTGGAAAGGTGTGAGCAACCTGGGAATCCATCTGGCAGACACCTTATGCATATGCAAATGGTCATGAATGATAGTTTCCACAGACCCTGTACTAATCTTGACATCTTGGGCTATTTGGCGAATAGTAATGCGCCGATCTTTCAAAATGGTAGCCTCAACTTGACGGACAGATGCCTCATCAATGGCAGAAGAGGGGCGACCAGGTCTGGGAGCTGTTTCCCCAGATTTCCGGCCATGTTTAAATTCACGATGGCAGTGTTTTACAAGTTCATATGATGGGGCATTATCACTATAAGTTTCTTTCATTTAATCAAAAGTCTCCTGTGGTGTGCGTCTTTTCAAATACAAAAACCGAATCCCTGCTCGACATTCAACAGACTCGATTTCACACCTTACTCAGTTCAAACACCTGTAAAACAGAAACCACAATTAGTTCAGAGCTGTAATTTGCCACATAACCTGTAGAGATATAAATCGTTGTACATGCAAAATTTCAGTTAGATCAGATAACTGGAAGTGTGTCAGGGCATTACGTATTGCACGGCCCTCGTACTGTCATCACGACGGTTCTAGGTTCGATCCTCGGCTTGGGAGAGGTGTTAGTCTAGCGGCACTGATGAGTTGTGATACAACGAAACAGGTCTGTATGTCGATGACTAAAATATATTTTATATATATATATATATATATATATATATATATGTATATATATAAATATATATATGTATATATATATCTATCTTATAATATAAAGCTGAACGTCTGTGTGTTTGTCTGGTCACGAATAGGCTCCTATATGGTTGACTATTATAGAAAACTGATCACATATAATGATAAAAGATATATCGAGACACAGGAATAGGTATGTTTGATCTGGCATAATGATGATTCATTAAATTTTGGGGTCCGTGTATGCGCATGGTCCACAAAGTATGGAAAAAAAACGTTTACAAGTGTTTTTGATATAGATGTACATAATAATACTTTGATAAGTATGTTTTAACTTAAATAGGGATGGTATAATAAAATTGTGGGGTCTGCGTTCGCACCTGGCCTCCATAGAATGGAAATAAGCACAAACTTTAATAAAGACTTTTCATATCTATCTGCGTAAGTATACTTTGATAATTATGTTTCAGTTTGAAGAAATATGGTATAATAAAATTATGGGGTGTTCATTCGTGCCTGACCTCCATCGAATGGAAATATGTCACAAAGTTTAACAAGATTTTTTAATGTAGATCGACAGAATATTGTGATAAGTGTTTCAGTGTGAACAGGCATGGTATAATAAATTATGTGGTTTATCTATTTTATTTTTACTTTCATCATACTTTGCTTTGGTTTTGATACCTCCAATTTCGAAGCTATCTCTTTACAGCCCTTCCTTTTCATAACCTATCATACTTTCATAAATCAGAGTCGATTTTCTGTAGGCTGTTTTTGAACCCATTCAAGGACGGGTACTTTTGCTAGTATATATATATATATATATATATATATATATATATATATATATATATATATATATATATTTATATATATTTATATATATATAGTTATATATATGTGTATAGTTATATATATAGTTATATATATATAGTTATATAGTTATATATATATATATATAAATATTATACATGTACAGATAGATATTATATATATATATATATATATATATATATATATATATATATATATATATATATATATATATATAGTCATCCGCATACAGTACTGTTTCGATGTTTCACAGCTCATCAGTGCGGCTAGACAAGCAACTGACTCAAGCCAGGATCGAAACCCGACCGTCCAAATGACAGTCAAGGCTTCTCACCATAACACTATACGGCTGATGCTGAGTGGGCAATGAATTAACAATGTTTTGACATCGTCCAAATGCCTCCGCTCGATTTGTTTACACAAAGATCGTTGCTTAATACGCTAATGGCAGTTTGTATATCATTTCCCAATATGCTCAACCCAAGATATGGAGCATTATAGTAATCCACGTACAGTACTGTTTCGTTGTATCACAGCTCATCAGTGCGGATAGACAGGCAACTACCTCAATATACTCAACATTAATGTTACTCTATCATTAACGAGACCAAGACAAAGAATAACTCGGATGTTGACGCTTTATTTTGCGATTAAAACATCACAAAAGTATCGTCAACATATCTAACATACGTAGTGTGTTTAAATATGTTAGATGTGTTGACGATACTTTCGCTATGTTTACATCGCAAAATGAAGCGTCAGCATTTTCTAATACATTGAATTCCCTTCATGGGGCTCTGCAGTTCACTATGAAATGTGAGAAAGACAACACTCTTCCCTTCCTGGACGTTCTTGTTGGATGTTCAAGAGGCGACTTTCTCACTACAATTTACAGGAAGCCGAATTTTACTGACTTGTATGTGAACTGCATGTGAACTGATCCTCTTTTGTATCTAAATCGCGGAAAATCGGCTTAATTAATATGTTGGTACATAGAGCCCTCATGATTTGTTCATCTATTAAATTGGAGGCTGAACTGGATAAGATATCAAGGATATTTTCATTAGTAATGGTTACCCTGAAGACCTTATTAACGATTGTATAAATAAAAAGATTGCTGATTTAAAAGTCCCCTAAAATATTTGGCCCTTAAAAATGCTTTGTTTACTTAAAATTGACGTAGATAAGGGACAATGGTACAAAATTAAGTAAACAGATTGTTAGAAATATTATTGTTTTCACTCTGTTTTCTTGCGTTTGGTATATACTACTAGACCTGCTTTTCCTTCTTTTTGCAAGGATCGTTTGCCTTACATTCAAAATAATAACATTATTTATCAGTTTAAATGCTAGTGTGATGCTGGTTATGTCGGGCTGGACTTCCTTGCGTTTGCTGAAACGTATAAACCAGCACGTTCCATCCAAGATTAGAAAGACAGCGTAGAGCGGGATCCGCGAGTCTCCCTTCCTCTACAGTTTTGGATTCCGTTATTGGCCAAGAATTCTTGTTGTTCCAATCAGTATAAAATTGAATTGTTTGAGATACTTCATAGTTCGGATTCTTAAAATCATTTAATAATTTTAGAATCTGTCTCTATCGCAATTCGTAAACCTTTTTTGTGACGACAGAAGGAATTGTTAAAAACGTTAAATCTCTGTGGGGAACTCTGACAACCTCCCCATTTCTTCTCCCCTCGCGGTGCTATTTTAATCGCTTTTTTACACGTTTTATTAAATTAAATTATTGGTTTTAATTGTCCTGTTTTGGCACCTTTAATTTATAAAATATCCACCACTGCTCTTTTTTCGTCATTAATTTCAATGCTATCGATTTCTCCTGGTAACTGATGAGATCATGGCCGAAAGGGCTCTTGAGAGATTTCCGCTTATTTTACAATATATATATATATATATATATATATATATATATATATATATATATATATATATATATATATATATATACCCTGCCACGCGTTGCTGTGGCTCAATTTGGTGTAATGGAAAAATCTAAAAAAAAAAAAAAAAAAAAAAGAGAAAATGCATGTTTCTTATATTCTTAGTACAGCAATCCATTCCAAAAGTGTTTAAAATAAAAATACGAAAATGAAAAAAAAAAAAAAAAAACCCCCAAAAAACCGGTACTCTTGCAGAATCTGACCTGGATCCTTAGGAGTTTCCATCAATCATGGTTTGGGCTCGATCAGCAGTCATTGGATTAAGCCGAACGTTGCTAAAATGTTGAAACAGTTAATCTATATATATTTTTTAACGTTCAAGTTTGTAATAAAAATGTTCTTTCAAATAATATCTTAGTGGGGGGGGGGAGTACTATACACAGATTCGAAAAGTTGTCCAAAAACAAATAAATGAATACAAAGGTAAGTTACGTTTCTACATAACTGGATAATATGTTAGCGTTTTTATTTAATGTAAAAGGTTTAATCAGCTCGGAAAAGCACACAGTGTTTATCGATGTATTTAAAACAGATAAATGGTCGTGGACTCTGTTGAACATGTTAAGTTTGGGAAAATAAGTAAAAAATTAAAAACTATACAAAACAGTGTAAGAACCTACCGATTATATCTGACCGTGAATAAACGCCCCCAACTTCCCAATAATAAGAACGGCTTTTGGAATAAAAACCGACAATCTCCTAATGGTAAGAACGGCTTTTGGAATAAATACCCCCGTCCTCCCCATGTTAAGAACGGCTTTCAGAATAAACAACCTCTACCTACTCATGTAAAAAATTGTGGAGGTGGACCAAACGTGAAAATTAACTTTTTATTATTTTTTAAAATTCAACGCTAATTAGTATCACGGTTTTAATAAAGAAAAAGCAATCATATTTTCTTATATAAAAACAACTCCGAAAAAAAAAGTGTACTTTCGAGTTTGTTAAACTAAGTTTTATCGGGGGGGGGGGATTTTTTACTTATGCTTTATTTCTTTGTTTTGAAAGTTGTTCTTCATCGGCGACACTCGGCTTAATTTCCTCGGCGACGCTGTCGCTCGGCTTACTCCGGCTGTTGACCCCATGTTCCGGAGAAAGACGGGCGTGTGCTGAGTTACGTCCGGATCACTATCTGCAGAAATATCAAAGTTTGTTTAATATGATAATATTTGGGTACTCTTGCATAATTTTACCCGAATTCTCGGACTTCCCGTCAAGCATGGATCGGGCGAGACCGGCAATTATCGGTGTCAGCCGAGCAGCGAACAAATGTAAAACTACTTTAAAAAAGGTGTGTGTGTTTGTGTGTGTGTGTGTGTGTATAAAGGGGGGATAAGTAAAGAGTAAGTTACATATATATATATATATATATATATATATATATATATATATATGGTAATCGGCAAAATCATAAAGTATTCTCGACGAATAAAAGTTTATTTTTTTATATGTTAATATTTTTTTAAATTTAAAAACACAGTTAGATGATAAACAGTCACTCTTATAAAATTTCACGGAAAACGGGCATGTAAATTTCTAGTTTATCGATTTTGAACAAACCAGACGTTTGATTTTTATATATATAGATATATATACAGGCGGCAAAAACAAGTCCGCGCTTGTAATATTGTCAAAAACTGCAAATTTAAGCTAAATTTAAGTTAACTGTTTAAACAACCTATACCTTATTTGATTCGCCTTTTATTCCTCTATAATTTTACCTGTTCATATTTGACGTTTAATTGAAATATTATAGTTTTCACGTCAATTAAAAAAAAACTTCGAATTAAGGAGGCAAAAAGAAGTCCGCACAACGGAAAATTGTTATTTAAAAGTAACTTTACGACATTAATGCAACACAAATCCAATAAGAACACAATGAACTAGTTAATATTTAGTAGCATAGCCCTTCTGCAATTTGACAGCCTGCAATTTTTTTGGGAATTCATTGAATTAGACTGCAGCAATACTCCGGAGAAAGGGCATCCCACTTTTCTCTAATTTTTGTCCAAAGTTCTTCCAAATTTTTAATTTTATCATTGCGTTGCTGTTGGTAGATGTAATGCCATACATTTTCCATAGGATTAAGGTCTGGAGATTGTGCAGGCCAATCCAAACACGGAATATCATGCTCTTCCTGGAACCTCTTAACATTGTCAGCTGTGTGAATGGGAGCATTATATTGCATGAAGACGGGATTATCATCCAAATTCCAATCAAAGTAGGGTAGAAAATGCTCAGTAAACATATTAATGTACTTGGTCAAATTAATTCGACCTTGCAAGCGAACTATAGGCCCTGGACCATTGATACTAATAATGCCCCACACCAAAACTGAATCTCCACTATCTTGCAGCGTTGAACTGAGCACTTAGGATTACATTCTTCGTCTTTCCTTACCATCACTGCCTAGCCTATTGAACTTGCTTTCGTCGCTAAAAAGCACTTTTGGCCAATATGAAGAGTCATGATCTTCATTGAATATAACGAAGTCCAAACAGCACTTTCTGTTCTTTACAGAAATCATTGGCTTGCGTCTTGCAACATATCCTTGCAAATTAAATTCCTTTAATCTTTTCTTGACAGTAGAAAGAGAGCACTGTTTAACAAGATTGCACTGTTGTTGGATTTGGGGAGCCGTTTCAGATCTGTTTCTTAGGCTTCGGATCTTGATAGCATTGTTTTCTCTCTTAGAAGTAACACTAGTACGACCAGATTTAGGGGCATTACGAACACTGCCGGTGTTTTAGTGCGTTTACACAGTCTTTCGTACCGTTTTCTCAGCACATTTCAATCTGCAGCCGATTTCTCGATTGGATAAACCAGAAAGGTTGAGATTAATGAGCTCCTGACGATTACTAAGAGAAAGTCGTGGCATATGAACTAAATGTCACGTTGTATAATCTGGAACAACAATAATTACGATTACAGATGCTCTGTTGCCTGTTGGTGGGTATTTTAAACTGATTTAGGGGCAATAATTTCAGCTGGTTTCAAGCGAATTTGTTCCTGCGGACTTTCTTTTTGCCTCCTCAATTTGAAGTTATTTTTTTAAATTGACATGAACACTAGAATATTTCAATTAAAAGTTAAATATGGACAGATAAAATTATAGAGGAATAAAAGGTGAATCAAATGAGGTATAGGTTGTTTAAATAGTTACATTTAATTTAGTTTGATTTTGCAGTTTTTTTTAAAATTATAAGTGCTGACTTTCTTTTTGACTTTTTTTAAAGAAGTATGTAGAAAAACGATACAGTTAAAGAAAAAATATATTATATCTATATAAAAGTTGTCTCTGCACAACCGAAGCTATAACTATAATTACTTCCCCTCAAAGTAACAATATAATAAATTCTAAAAATGAACTGATCTCTTTCTGTAAACATAAGTTCGAATTAAATTATGGCAATTTTGAAATTACATAGTTATTACTTTTACCTTTTATATAGATATAAAATTTATTTTTCTTTAACTTTATCGTTTTTCTACATACTTCTTAATACTTTATAATTTAATAATCCTTTATTTTAATTCTTTATCTCTTCTTTGCATGGCCAGTTATTTATCTGCATTTTCTGCTTTATTCTTTAAACTTTCCTACCTATCTAATATATCAATCTACCCACACTTTCATATGTTGTATGTATATTTACTTATATTTTACTATATGCATTTACTTACTTTTTTTCTTGCGTTTTCCTGAAGTTGCAGATACCGGCCATCCGCTCTTCTGATATAATTTTTATTTTATTTTTTTATTTTATATTTTATTTTCTATTTTTTATTTATTTATTTATTCTTTATTTATTATTTATTTTCTATTTATTTATTAATTTATTTATTTTCCATTCTAACAACTCTTGCTGGCATCTTTTTAAGTGATGACCTGTACATTTCAGTTGACCTACATTATTTTGCCCTATATATTTTTTCGCGCCTTTAACATTTCCTGTCTGGGTCATTTTGACATTTGTTTCCCTTTATTTTATATTTTATATTTAACTCTATCATCATTTTTTTCTCTCTCCTCTTTTTTTCCCCTGATCTTTCTTATTTATATTTATGCCTCGGAAGTAGAGTGAAAAGCATATCTTATTTTTCTTTTATTAATATTATTGAAATCTTTTCCTTTTTTCCTTGTACACATTTTTCTGAATTATTCCATGGATTTCTGCCTTTGGATTATTATGAACCATCTTCTTCCAATTACGGGATTTCCTTGGATTTTACTTGTGCAAATGGAAATTCTTTTAACTTTCTTGAAGATATACATTTGGATTTTACCATCACTGGATTATTTATCTTCCACCAGACTATCCATTTATGTGTAATCACCTTTTTCTTCACCATATTCCCTCTGCTTCACATTTTTTGTTTTCAAGTAAGATCTTTGACTTACTTGTTGTTTCATCAAATACTATTGCATGCAAAATCCGATCCCGCATTTTGCTAATTCCTACCTTCTGATGAGAAGGAAAGTATTTCTTCGAAACTCCGCGGATTAAGGACTATCCACTTATCTAGTGTTTCCTTTTCAGATTAAATATGTTTTTAACTCATTTCAAAGTGTTTTTTAACATATTTTATTAACTGTTTGCTCGTATTATAAGCTCTATTTCCTATTTGGTTTTATCGAGCTTTTATATCTGGCTGAGATAATTTTATAAATATTAATTCTTTAATATTTATAATATACTTCAATTTTACCATCTTGGATCATTTTGGTAAATTTAATTGTAATTTTTATTATATATATATATATATATATATATATATATATATATATATATATATATATATATATATATATAATAGTCTAGGCACCGCCAAAACTGGAGGTAAGTACTTTTTGACGGACCGTCTTTTTAAAAATCTACCAAAAATCAGATAATTATCCGATCAATACGAAATTTTCAGCGATTATTGAGAGAACAATGAACTTTATAACTGTGTACTTATTTTTCATAAACGATATATATATATATATATATATATATATATATATTTGCTTACAAACCCCTCTTGTTTTGAGGGGGTACAAATATGCTTAAAATAATCATCTGAAACTGAACACAACATATTGTGTAAGGGACAGAATTATAGATTAAAAAAAATGTTTGCATACCTTATTTTGACGTCTGAATATAAGAACTTCGATTGTGTTTAATTATCCCGCTTTTGAGTTTTGAAGTGTGAAATTCGGTGAATATGGTAAGTAAAATAATTAATTTAAGTTAAGCAAAAAAAAAAAATAATATTTATACGAAAAAAGCCATTTTAAAATCTTTGATAAATAAATTAACAATTTTTTTTAGCGAGACGAATAATGCATGACCATTATTAAACAGGGCATGCTTTGAAGAATCGATACAAAAAAAAAATCGATAAATATTGTGCCTTATTGTGTTAAAAATAGCATCATTTTTTCGATCCCGTTTGAAAACGTTTGCCGCCTTTCGACTACGGTGGACCAAACGCGCTGAAATATTTTTTTTTATTCTGCCCCCCCCCCATTTTGGGGAGCCTGGCCCCCATCACATACACATTTAAAACCAAACTCATACAAATGGTCACCCATCTGGTACTGGCCAGCCTCAGCGTTAATAATACATTGAAATTTTCGTCACTGAAAAATAGTTTTTTTTTGGCCTGTTTGGTCTTCCATAGTTTGCTTTTTATCAACTACAAACGTAAACATTGTCGATCTAGACTCTAGATCGACGCGAAGTAACTGGTTGCCTATATGAATGAGTGGAATTATTTGAAATCCAGGTACTTATATTATAATATTTTTGCATATTCTCATAGAAAATCATCCTAAATCTTAGTTAGACAACAAATAAATAAATTATTTCAAAAACCTTTTTTTAAAAATATTTATGTACGTTTTTTGTGCAAGACAAAAAATGTCAATTGTTAACTTTTTGGGAAAATTAAACATTTAAAATTTAATTAAAAATAGTAGAAAAAGTTTTACATTATTCTGTTTTCTATATGATAAAATTCAGGGTTTTATCTTTCTGGAAAAAAAGTTACTCAGAAATAATGGATTTTAATAAATGTAATTTCGTTTTAAAAAAACAACAACAACTTGATTTTTCGGCCATTTTTTGGCGGTGCCTATAATAGTCCTAGAGTGGATGGAACGCGGAATATTCAGTGTAGCTTAATCGCCATATATATTTTATAACTTACTATATATATATATATATATATATATATATATATATATATATATATATATATATATATATATATATATGAATGAATGAAATCAAAAGGATGTAGTGTTAACCTGATACACGCAATGGTAAACTTCAATCTGATATGAATACCAGTAATGACTATAACTAGCAAATTCTAGCATTGCTACAAATATAATTTTCTGTTTTCTTTCTTTCCTCTGCTTGCTTGAATAGCAATAATAGCATTCTTTGAAACTCCGCGGAATAAGGACTTTGTAAATTGCCTTTTTGAGTATTCAGTCGAATAATAAATTTTGATGGTAAATTTCAACTTACAGATTTAATTTTCTTTCTCTTATATATATATATATATATATATATATATATATATATATATATATATATATATATATATATATATGTATATATATATATGCAGATAGATAGATGAATATATAGATAGATATACTGTGTGAAATATTCGAATAGATAACGTTATAAATCCAAATTATTTACATAAAAGCCTTTAATAATAAGAGAATGAATCTATTAACTCTTAACAGCAGTTTGCTTCTGTACATATTTACAAATCTATATATCTATAAAGATGAGTTTTTTCTCGTCCTGACATACATGTTAAAATCCTACTTTTTCTATTTAAAAATTATTAAAACGAACTTTTTAATATACTCAGTCATGGATATGCGAGCGACTACATGATCTTAACTAATTTGCACATTCCTTTAAAAAACGAGCGTTAATTATTTAACTTATTCATTTTTTTATATTTTTTTATCAGATGATCATTTAACGATTACGCCGAATTCTATTTATGCATAGTTTCTATATTCTGCATAATTGCATAGAGTTTAAGATGAAAACGTTTTAGCCCACAGTAATATATATATATATATATATATATATATATATATATATATATATATATATATATATATATATATATGAAACTGAATAAACGGAAACTTTCACTTCTATTTAATCGAACTTATATGGATATATGCTGTCCAAATCAATAAAGATATATGCACACATAATGCATATATATATATATATATATATATATATATATATATATATATATATATATATATATATAAGTCACTTTGTATCTCTGTGTGCGTGTGTAAGTTCCTTCCTCACTTCCTCATAGGTTCCGAAACGACTGAGCCTATTTCTTGCAAATTTCACACAAAAGTAACTTATATGTCTGGCAGATATGACAGATATGTTATGTACAGAATTTCATCCGATAAGTATCGAAAATCGAAAAAAGTCTGATCCTAAAAATAGTCTTTCTTTCTTATAGATAGAAAAGAAGAATTTTTATAGGAGAATGTTTTACGGTACACCGGCTAAGTTTGATAATAAAATCTCAGCAAATCATTTCTTCTTAAAACAAACAGAATTATTGTCATCCGGAAATATAGCTCAGTGGTAGAGCATTCGATTAAAGATCGAATGATCCTCCGTACAAGCCCGGTTGTACCTCATCATTGTATTTTAATTTTTTTCGTATTAATGAGTTCAGTTTACGATAAAAGAAGAGGTACCATTTAAAATCGGCGCAAATCATTTCTTTGTTTGCATATTTTAAAATTAAACATTAATAAAAAGTGACTTTTCAGTGCATTTCATCGTGAAGCTCAAATATCAGCTGACGTGATATTGTAAACAAACACAGACTGAATTTGATGAACGACATTATCATTCTTATTTTTTTAATTTTTCTTTTCTTTTTTTTCTCTTTTGCGAATTAGTCCATCGAGCACATTATTTTCTGTTATATAATATTCAATAGAGTACTCTTCTATAATAATACATACGCAATCTGCATGAATTGAAATATCATGCTTAAGCGTATTATACGCCGGGCAATGTCGGGTGTCAAGCTAGTAAATATATATATGTATGTGCATGTGTGTGTGTGTGTGTGTGTGTGTGTGTGTGTGTGTGTGTGTGTGTGTGTGTGTGTACCACGCCGAGTCGTAGAAATTTCAAGATTGGTGTCTGGGGACGTATTAATTCACTGGGAGAGATACACCCCCATTCTTCGTTAAGACATGCATCTATGAGAAGAAAACTCTGATGTAACACAGGGTCTACTGTACACTCTGTCCTGTGGCAGTCATCTGCACCGACGGAGATTAGCAGTACTACCAAAACGTGTGATTGGTTCTACATAAACCCTTCATCACTTTAAACAAATCATCATCTGTGTGGATTTCCGAGCAACTTAGTTGTTGTGGCGGAACCTCATGCGTCAAAATCGGCAGCAGAGTCCATCACGCACGCACACACACACACACACACACACACACACACACACACACACACACACACACACACACACACACACACACATTATATGTTACTTAATCAACGTTTGTTTCCAAGTCTTTTTAAATGCTTTACTAGCATACTATTCACGGTAAAGTATACTTTAGTTCTGTGTTACAGTTATGTCACAAAAATTGTTTCAGTTGTTCTAATTTGACGTGATTTATAATTAAATGAATAAGCCAACCATCTTTGTCTTAGCTGTGCATATATTTTTCTCGCCCACTCTTATTCAACGTTGATCAAACCATTTTTTACTATCTATAATTATCTATGTAAGCATATAGAGAATATGGTTGTTTAATTTACATGCTTATACACCACACATACGTATGTAAATTAGATAGTATACAGAAAGAATAGAAAATACACACAGAACGTATATATATATATATATATATATATATATATATATATATATATATATATATATATATATATATATATATATATATATATGATAAGAATAATGGGAATATTGTTCCAACTAAATAGAAAAATAAAAAAGAACAAACCGAGTTATGTGTTCATCAACGTTTCGTCTTTATTTAAAGACGAAACGTTGGTGAACACATAAGGTTGATGAACATATAACTCGGTTTGTTCATTTCTCTCCCCCGCTCTCTCTTTCTCTCTCTCTTTCTCTCTCTCTCTCTCTCTCTCTCTCTCTCTCTCTCTCTCTCTCTATATATATATATATATATATATATATATATATATATATATATATATATATATATATATATATATATATATATATTTTAGAGTTGTGGATGAAAGCTAAAGCCAATAAAGTGCTTACCGAGATTATATATGACCGTTTTTGTTGAATTCCTTTTCAGATCCTCCGATGATTTTCGTTTCGTATTTGTAAACTTTGGTTATTTCAGTTAATAGATTCTCCTTGGTGGGAAGATTTCAAACGATTAACGCCCCCGGAATGCTTCCCATCGGCCTGTGTACAATGCACGTCAGTACGGGCACGATACGATGTTGTTTCTGAACGAGACGCGGGGGAAAAAACCCACGACGAAGCAGCAAAAAATATAAAAGCAATTGTCGGATGAGAATTACTGTTGTGCGCATGCGTGCATTTTTTTTGTTTTCTCATTGAAAATGACAATTTTTTCATTTGTCGTCTCGAAGCGTCAATAGTATTACATTGTTTATGTGTTTTATCGTATATGTACTAATTTTTAGATAGATAGATAGATAGATAGATAGAGAGAGAGAGAGAGAGAGAGAGAGAGAGAGAGAGAGAGAGAGAGGGTGGGTGGGTGGGGTTAATTCTCTTATCACGAACATTATTATAAAATATTTTATTTATATTTATATTATCCAATATATATATATATATATATATATATATATATATATATATATATATATATATATATATATACGTATGTATATATATACATATGTATATACATAGATATATATATACATACATATATATATACATACATATATATACATACATATACATACATATACATATACATACATACATGGATATATATATATATATATATATATATATATATATATATATATATATATATATATATATATATATATATATATATATATATATATATATATATACGTATGTATATATATACATATGTATATACATAGATATATATATACATACATATATATATACATACATATATATACATACATATACATACATATACATATACATACATACATGGATATATATATATATATATATATATATATATATATATATATATATATATATATATATATATATATATATATATATATATATATATAGTGTCTGTCTACTCCGTTTCTGGGGTGATTACCCTACAGAGAGTTTTCATGTTTGTGCTATTGTATATCAAAGATAATACACAGTAAAATAAAAAAAATCAATCAATAAAAAAGGAAACTCTGAAATGTACATGTGCATGACTGTCTTTCCAGTGGAATTGAGATTGCCCAGCACGCAATCCACTTTTTTTGAGTAAGGTATGGAAGGTCTAATGGCACGTTGAATGAAACGATTAATCCGTACCAAACTTGCAGGTTATTATTCAAATTTTACCTCCTTTTAGATAGGTTGCTTTTGCACAGCATAGAAGCTTTGTATGCACCGTTAACTATGAACTAACTGATGACTTTAACAGTCCGGTTATGATAACCATGATCAGAGAGAGAGAGAGAGAGAGAGAGAGAGAGAGAGAGAGAGAGAGAGAGAGAGAGAGAGAGAGATCATTTTTGTTTTTGTCATTTATCTCAGTAGGTGAAATTAAAGAACACAGTTTTATTTTATAGGAAAAATATGTACTCATAATTGTTGGTTGTGCTTTGCTTCCGGTGGTTAATTTGCATATTTTACACACACACACACACACACACACACACACACACACACACACACACACACACGCGCGCGCGCGCGCGCACACACACACACACACACACACACGCACACACACACATACACACACACACACACACACACACACACACACACACACACACACACACACACACACAGATATGCTTGTATAAATACATAATTGTTTTTAATAGATAAAAGAATTATCCATTGACACGTTGTTCGCCGTATCATGCCGCTCACCAGCGTGGCTGACTATGTCAGGAATCGAACTCTCGAATCCTGTCATAGTCAGCCATTAACCCATTCGGTTTCACGGAAGCATTGCAAACTCAGCCTAAAATGTTGAAGATATTACCGATTATTTGGTCGACATTTTAACAGTATAACGCACTGTTATACTCTTAGGGTGTTACAGTATTAAAGCATCGACTTAATAACGGTTACATTCGGTGGCTGAAACCGGAAGTAGAGATGGAAGATCAAACTCATATATAATGTTAACTGAAACAAGTGAAGCATGCATGGTCCCCCGCGAGTTCACAGTGAACGAGGCATAAAAAAATGACTAAGTTCAGCATTTACCCCCCCCCTCCATTTAGCCCCAAAAGTCATCAGGGGACATCAAATCCTGGTGAAAATGAACAAACGGTGCAGTTTTAGGCCTTAACATATTTAAATTTGAGTTCTGCACCATGCAAAGAAAGAAATGATTAAGTCCGTCATTTGACCAACCCCATTTAGCCCCCAAAGTTCCCAAGGCTTTAACATATCTAAATTTGTAGTTCAAAACCATGCAAAACTGCTAAATAGACATACATAAAAATTTTTGGACAAATATGGTAAAAAAGTTTAAAAAATGGATTGTTTTTATTAGCCCTAAAAGAGCCACTTGGGCACACGAAAGAGTTATCGCGAAGTATAGACAAACAAAATTATATAGAAATCAGTTAGTTACAACTTTTCAGAAAGTTTTAAAAAATCCAAGGTATCAATTTTTTTTTTATTAATTAGCACAAAAGTGTCAATTTTAGCCATTTTAACTCGAAAGGAAGCCCTGAGGGGGCGGGGAGAACCGAAAATTTCCCGGAAAATCCGTTCTGTTACTTTTTTACTCATATCATATTTAATGTTTGTACAAAATGTCAAAAAAAAATTCCAAGGTGTAGTTATTGAGACAAGTGCGACAGACGAACGGACGAATGGACAAGAGTGAATTAACAGGTCCACCCTCCTTTTTGTCGGGGACCAATAAAATAAATATGCTCTTGCACAAATAACTGAGTATTCCTATTATTTCTCATATAACACTAATATGACACTATCTATCTATATACAAGTATAAAGTTGAGTTTTTTTCTCGCACTGACATTAGAGGTTTTTCTATTTAAAAATTATTAAAACGAACTTTTTAATATACTCAGTCATGTGTATGAGAGCGACAACATAGAAGTTAATTAATCTTCATATTCTTTTGAAAAACGAGTGTTAATTAATTTCTTATTCGTTTTTATGTTTTCTTATTAGATAATTGGTTTCATTTCACTAGGTACGGACAATTAATGACTGCTTCGGTAGGTGGGGGGATGGTTTTTAACGCCGGTTAATCATAATATTTTTTTTTATTTACGAGTACTTTTTTATTGTATTTGAAAGATTATAGTTTAAAGTTAATTTCTCAAAGAAAAAAGTGTGTGAAATAAAAAATACATCGAAAAAATTTATCTCAAATCTGAAAAACCCTAGATTTCACGTAAAAATTCATTATGACAAAAATCACGTTTACATTTTTCTGGCAAGAAAAATATAAGTTTTCTGGAATTATTTCTAAGTTAAGCATTAAGTTAAAGATAATGAATTAATACAATAAATGTACTTTTTGCAAAAAAAGTAATAATTATCCAAAAATATATCACTGGTAGCAACGAGACTCGTTCATTGTATCAAAATAAACACTGGCGGCAAAAATGAAATATGTATGGAAGGACAAATTAGACATAATTTATGTCTTTATTCCGGCATACCGAGCGACTTTTTTTTTTTTTTTTTGAGTCGAAGACCCTCCTTCCTTCATTTAAAAATGCATAAAATTTAATTAAATTCATCAATTATACTACTGACAATTTATTCTTTGAAAAAAAATAGTTAGCATCATTATTTATTAATATTAATACAGAATTACAATTGGTTAAGAAAACAATTTATAATCATTGAAAAAATTACACACTAAAAAATACAGACTTACGTCAAAATTTATCATAATGGTTACGTTAAATTTAAAGTTGATAAACACAAACAGGCATGTAGCTGAAAAGAGGAGGAGGGTGGGCAAAACAGTCTGGGTTTCTTTTCAACTCTGCGCATCCGTACTTACCGAGGTGGAACGTTCGTATTATTTCTGCCATTTTTTAATTAAATTATTTTTCTATGTTCCTGTTTTTCAATTTAAAATTTTTAAAATTTATTTTCCAAGATTATATGAACATTATTTTACATTGATAATTATACGTTCTTGCGTGGAATCGAAATATTAGAATCTTACTTGTAACATTACGTTAAAAATGTAAACGTAAAAAAAAGTAGAAATAATTTTTGCAATTGTAATTTTTTGTGTGAAAATATTAAATAAACAATTCTATGATAATATTAGTAGTTCGAGAAATTAATTTTTCTTCGAGTTATTTCGAATTCATTAATACGAACTTCAGGGGCTTTTTTCGTAATGTTCCTGTAAAAATTATTTTATTTTTATTTTATTGTTACAAATTACGATGCTTTATTTACATAAAAAAAGCAAAAATAAATTCTTGCGTTTTTTATTTACTACTGAAAACCATAACTTTAGTAAAAGTATTTTTTGCTTAAATAAAATAATACATCTTCACTAAGATATAAATAAAAACAATTAGTTCATTATATTCCGCGATCATTATTTGACGTCTAGCTAGCAGCGACTCTTGGTCGTCATTGGAATTTGGGTAGCAACAAGGATCCTCAAAGTCTCATTCTTTTTCGCACACATCCAGTAGAGGTGTGTTTAGTGTTTTCCTTCATCGAACTTTCCATCCACCTTGACCCTTGACGACTATTTGGTGTAGCGCTAGCCGTTTCCGATATGCATCGCATCTATTATTATCTATATATTAATACAATAGCGTGTGTGTTCTTTTGTGTGTCACGCTTTCCGGCAAATTTGATTGGTTGAGATTTTATTCTGGAATAGACATTTAATTTCGGAATGCACATTTACTAACGCTCTAGGTTGTATTCGATTAGCGTGTTCTCACAGATATATTTGTTTTTAATTCTGTAAAATTTAGGGTCTTATCTTACAAAAGTTGTTAAGAAATAATTGATTTTAAGTTATTCCGTAATAAAAAAAAAACGAACTATAACACACATCTCTTGGCCGATGGGGACAAAAAATTGAGCAGTTATTTTTTTTTTCATTGTTTATTTTTCTTTACATTTGTTTATTGAGAGAGAGAGAGAGAGAGAGAGAGAGGGAGAGAGAAAGAAAGAGAGGGAGGGAGAGAGCGAGAGAAAGGCGCTGATGCCTTCGTTCATTAAAATATTATTGCTACTACTAATTGCTATAACATGTAAACAAAAGCCCAGGTGCATATGCTATGAAACCTCGAAGTTAGCAACACGTTATTAGCGAAACGAAACTGGTCTTATATATATATATATATATATATATATATATATATATATATATATATATATATATATATATATATATATATTAAATGACAGTTCCTTTTTCTAAATAAATTATTTTTATTACAACATTGTTTTAACTAAAATAGTTTCATGAAAAAACTGTATTTGGTACATAAAATATTTTAGGTACTCATGCAGAGATATTCCAGACGTAACTCAGAGTTCGCCCGGCTTTCTCCGGATCATGACGTCAACAGCCGGAGTAAGCCGAGCGTCGCCGAAGAAATTAATCCGAGCGTCGCCGATGAAAGCATAACAAGAAAAGAAAACTTACCTTAAATTTAAAATTTTATTAACTGTAAAGAAAAATGTTATTACAATATATATATATATTTATATATATATATAAAATAACACAAAAAAAATAAATAAAAAAATTGTTTTAAAAATTTTTCTTGAAAAAACAAAAATTAAAAAAAAATCCTTGAAAGTATTTATTTGACTTACCTCTAAACCTTTTCTCGAACAAAAAAATCTTTAACATTATTTATTTTAATATATATATATATATATATATATATATATATATATATATATATATATATATATATATATATATATATATATATATTAAAATAAATAATGTTAAAGATTTAAAAAAAATTTTTTTTTGTGTTATTTTTTTTCAAGGAAAAACCTGAGAATTAGAAAAGTTGAAACAAAACTGGGTGTGATAGTTTTGTTCTTTTTTCATATTAAAACAGATATTGTTGTTGTTTCCTCAGACCGTTGTTTTATTAAGCGTGTGTGTACGTAGATCGTATTCCGCATTCGCGCTGGAGGTCTTTCTGTGTTGCTCGCTCGAACGCCCACAAGTGGATGATTTTAATTATGATGGCAATTGTCAGCCTAGACTTGCCAAAAAAGTTACCAGTCCGGATGCTGTAAAGGTTCGGCATTTGGTAGCCTGACACCTTCAGGCATAGCCATCGCTTACCTTTCCTCTTATAATCAGATTGCACCTGTGTCCACATGGTGCACAAGTTTTCGTCCGTACCAGTAAATTTTTTCTTGACAAAATCGAGGACTCCGGCTGGTGTTTTCAGCTGCTCACTTAAGGCTGTAAAATTCATATTTTTTTTTCTGACGTGAAAGTACGAAATGGTGAACTTTTTTGTGCTTTTCTTTTTTACTAATTTGTTTTCTTTTCTTCCTCTTCCGAATTGTTGTTTGCTGCTTTGAATTTTCAATTCGCACGAATGCGCGTCGCATTGAAAACCATCATGCTACATTGTCATTGGCTCAGTTTTATGTTACGTCAGACAGCTTAATTTCCTCGGCGACGCTCGGCTTACTCCGGCTGTTGACGTCATGTTCCAAGGAAAGCCGGGCGTCCTCGTATGCCGAGTTACGTCTGGATCACTCTCTGCACGAGTACCATATTTTAATCTATATATTAATACGATAGCGTGTGGGTTATTTTCTGTATCACATTTATTTTTTTCTTCCGAGTGTCTGTCGTTTAATTGTTATGCCTTTCCATTCATTGTAATAAATAATTTTACCAAGAGTTCTTCATCAGTTTTGGTATCGGTTGGGATTATAGCTGATAGAACTCAAGTTATATATACATACATTCTTTTTTCTTCATAAGTTTTGGTTTCGGTTTCAATTCAAGCTGATGCACCCAAGCCATATGGATATATTTTTTATTTTTGAAATCACAGGTTGATAATATATAAGAATGGATCGAAAATTGACTCTTATAGTAATATATACGAAATCTGCATAAATTAAAATATCATATTTAAGCATATTTTACGACCAGGCTATGCCGGGCGTCCCTGCTAGCTAAGATATATACTTTTGCAGTTTTAACAAAAGAACTACAATAATATCAAGGTGTCTCCATTTACGCTGAACATACACAAAAATGCCAACATCAATATATTACATATGAAAGAATTCACTGTGGAATTTCCACAGGTCCCGATAGTTGTTGTTGTTGTTATTGTTATTGTTATTGTTATCATCATCATCATCATCATCACCACCACCACCACCACCACCACCATAGTGTTTTATTTATTATACTTTTTGTATTTTTAGATCGGCCGTGAAAACTTACAAATCATTATTTGGGTGCACAGTAAAAAGATAATGAATAATGACAACAAAGATAATATTCATCTTAAAGTACAGATATAATTGCTTTATTTTGTCATTTTTTCTTTCTTTTACTCTTAAGCATTCTACTCGTTTTTATAAAATGTTACCTTTTATTGGCGATAGATATCCAATGGCGCCCAGTGACGTCATTTGTTCAATATGGCGGATCGGTTGAAACAGGAAGGCCTATTTCCGATAAAACGCCAGGAAATAGAGAATAATATTGCAATTAATTAGAAAACTATTGAAAAACAAACGCGGTTTACACAAAATGGAAATTATTTATGAGGAGGTGTCTTTATTTTTTATTTTTATTTATTTATTTATATTTTGCAAAACGCGGAGGATGAGGACAGAGCCGGCGCTACTTCATGCCGAGGAATACCGAAAGGTTAATGCTAAGGTTAAGGTTATGGTTAGCATATCTTCGGAAGCCACTTTAATTTTCTTGTTTATTCTCTTATCTATATAAATAAAACAGTAGACGTATGTATATGTGTCTGTGTGAAAATATTTAACCGATAAACTTTTAAACTACTGGTCACACGACAGTGAAATTAAACAAGAAATACAAATAATACACTAAGGATAGTTTATAACAAGTAAAATCTTTGTTTGGATGAATGAATAATGCGTACAGAAATATGTCGGCAAGTTGAAATGAAAAATGTTCATTTGGACTTGCCGCCAAAATTTATATTACTATTGCGTATACGAAAATTCATAGCTTAAAATGGTTTAATTTTAAATCTTTCTTATCTAAATGTCGACAGCTCCAACGGTAGGTAATGTGGTTGAAGCGCTACATGTTTTGGTTTCAATTCAGCTGATGGCATCCAAGTCATTTTTTTTAAGTGTTTTGAAACCACTACTATATATTAGGTACAATACAATATTCGATAGAGAATTGGCTCTGTAATAATAAATACGAATCTGCATGAATTAAAATATATTTAAGCGTATTTTACGATCGTAGAGACCGGGCGCCCCCCCCCCCAACACCGCCAGCTTTAAATATTATTTGAAGAAATATAGAGAAGCTTTCAACGCTAACAAAATATTTAAAAATAAACTATAATGAGAGACGTTACTACGTAACAATGGTTGTTCCTGTTGGGTTGGGAAATGTAACGTTTCGCCGTCCCAGTAGTTCAGAGTGTTAAGATCAACGAAGCAAAATAATAAGCAAATATATGGAGTTCACCAGAGAACTTACGTGAATAGGGAGAACGAAGATGGCTATGATACATATCTTCTTATGAGTACTAAATACATTTATTTATTGCGGACTATTATTCTCATATTCTAGTAGTTATTCCACGACGTTTCGGCCAACTATTCCTCTGGCCTTCGTCAGGTGGTTAAACGCGACGAGATAGGAAACGCTGAATCTCCTCACTGCATCCTCAGCAATTTCTGCCTTCCATAGGTGTTGTCGTCTCACCACGTTTTTTGGCCAACTTTGAGTAGGATTGAAACCGCTACCAATGGTCACCTGGAAACGTGGATTTATAAGACCATAAATCCAGCCTTGATCGCCCTCCGGGGCCCGTGAATAGAGACGTTTAATCTCTACGGTTTCAGGTGAGAATTGTCTGAAGATAGTGATTTCAATCCTATCCAAATGCGACCAGAGGCTTACTTAGCCAAAAGAACGACAACAACTATGGAAGGTAGTAATTGCTGAGAATGCAGTGAAATGATTCGGCGTTCCTATCCCGTCGCGATTAACCACATGACGAAGGCCAGAGGAATAGTTGGCCAGAGGAATAGTTGGCCGAAAAGAGGAATAGAAGATTAGGATAAAAGTCTGAAAATAAATAGATAAAATAATACAGTAAGAATTTCGATTAATTAAATACTAGATACAGTTCTTCAAAATTGAAAAAAAAATAAAAGGCCAGGAAAATTGGAATCAAATGGAGGATAGGCATTACACAAAGCATGGTACTGCTGAAAACGGTTGAAATATTTTTAAAAAACACAATAAAATAATAACTCGAAACCAACTAACTTTACCAGATAAATAATTATAATAATAATTGTTAGAATTCGTAATAGTTATTATGATAACGAGATGTGCTGTTGCAAATGTATGATAAAATTTAGGTAAAGTTTGGAATTTGGTTAGGAAAGTGTCGGTGTGTACCTACTAAGCACTCATTTAAAAGTTGATTTTTAGGATACTGTTTTGAACGAATATCACATTTAAAATTGTCGCTGACAAGTAATTAAAAAAATGATATTTAGACCTTTATAATTCAATGTATTCCGTATTGTTTTTATGGGTCGCCATTTTTTTTTCATTTAAATACGCACGTTTGTATCGTCAGCAGTGAAAGAAAAAAAAATGGCGACACCAAGCATACTTTGAACTCCATTCCGTTTTCTTGCTGCTTCCATTTAGAGATTAACCGGGTTGTTTTCGGTTCTGAACTAACCAGAATAAATATATGTCAAGTAAGTTACAAATTCTGAATTATATCTCTCGAAGTAACCACCATGCAGGAGGAACTTTATATATATAATTTTTAATATTTTGTGCGAATAAACATTTCAAAGTTTAGTTCCAAGCATTCCAGCGACCTAAGAACTTTATGTTTTCTATGCCTTTTGGTTAAGATTAAAGTGTAGTATGAAAATCGATTCAGGAATCTTAACTAGTACGACCTCTGGAGTGAGTGTAATATTATAATGATTAAAGACTCTAGTTAGAAATAGTTTGGACAATTAAAAAGGTAGAGTGACAAGAATAATTATAGGCCCAATAAAATAATCTTCTTTTCATGAAGAAAGTCGACACAAGGAGACGTTTGTTGAGAGTTGTCTTTAATGTTTTATTTGGAGAGAATTTACTCAAGAGAGGGAGGGAGGTAGGGAGAGAGAGATAGAGAGATAGAGAGATAGAGAGAGAGAGAGAGAGAGAGAGAGAGAGAGAGAGAGACTAATGTGCCCTTAGTTAATTATTTAATTCTTAACTTAACTTTCAGACTTAATTGAAATGAGTGATGCACACGGACAAAGACGTCGAGACAACATGTAAGTTTTCTACATTATTGGCGGTGTCTCAATCGCACGGCGTCCACAGAGACTGATTTGAAAAACGTGTGTTTCCTCTCACTTAAAAAAATGCGACGTCATAATAAAATATTTTTTATACATCCGTGTGGGGTGGTCATACGTGCTGGTCTTTTATGTGCTTTCCGCTTCTTTTCATGAGTGGCCGTGGATCGTCTCTTCTGTTTGATTAGGACAAATAAAACTCGTTTCATGAAGAAAAAGGGTACAAAGAGACGTTCGTTGAGAGTTTTCATAAATGGTTTTATTTGGAGAGAATCGACTAAAGAGAGAGATAGAGATCAATGTCCTCTTAGCCAATTATATACTTCTTAAACTTCTAAATTACTGAAATTAGTGACGTTCATGCACAGACAGATACACTACGGTAACATTTCGCGCTGATTATTCTGTAACGGAGTGTGGACGCTTCTGTTCCTTGCGACGTAGACTGCATGCAGTATGTGGGTGCCGTGTGTAAACGTGTACAATGATACAATTCTACATTATTGGTGATATCTCATTCGTACGGTTTCAACAGAGATACTTATTTGAAAACCTTTGTATCTCTTAGCTCGCAAACGTGACGTCATTCGTCATTGTTCAACTCTGTTTTGTTTACTGTTTGCCTAAATTTACGTCATCCATCTTTCATCCAACCCTAAGAACGATTCTGGTTTACATTCTTGGATTATTATCATGCACTCGGTGCGATCCTTGTCAAAATCGACACTAGCTAACTTAATCGACACTGATGTAGTTTCCTTAATATGTAACACTGGAGTTGTAAAAGTTGACTGAAGGTATGGAGAGTTGGATTGGAATGTGGGTCGGAATGCGCTTTTGAATTTTTGATAAATCATAAGCGTAGGATTGATTTGCAGCATTCGTCATCTGTTTGTTGGAATTAAGAATATGTAAAAACATAGCAACTATATAATATACGAGAGGGAAGATTCTCGCAAGGACATCCTGCGTCTTCATTCTCCTGGTGAGGCCGGCGCGGCATCCACTGTAATAAACTAATAAGATAATAGCGACATTATGGCAAAAATAAAAGTAAGTAATGAAAAAAACTTTTTTGTGTTTTCGAGTCTTCGTTTTCTGTAAAACAAGGTGCTTTGGATATTGCTAGGAGAATTCACCAACCGACGGAAGATAAGTAAGTGTTTATATTTATATTATGTTTATGTAATGTGACAACCTCGACAGAGATATCGACTCCACGAAATACGCAGAAGCATCGTCACGCCTAACCATCTGAGAAACGTTACAGAGCTTCTATGTGAGTTAATGCGGCGCGAATGAAAATCCCGAGAAACAACAACGCTTGAAAATCATTATGATTTCAAATTTTAATATTTATTCTTTATGGCTACTAAATTATGATTGTGCTTATATTATTTTTGATTGGGATTCATTATTGAAATTGAAAATAAAAATAAAAAAAAAGTCTTGTGACGATTTGGAGGTATCGGAATCGGTATCGGAATCAGAAAAATTGATGCCTATTTTCCGATGCCAAAACAATTCTTTTAATTGTCTTTTTTTATTTGATTTTTTAAAGACCAAACTCTTCCATTGCTGGTAATAATGAGAAAAAAAAAATAAATATTTATTGATTTTAAATTACCAGTAAAGTTAAAATCGATAGATCATCATCCACAAGTGTATTTTTACGTTTAGGGAAATATCTGCATATTTAACATTTGTGTTTTTACAAAAATCAGAGGAAATAACAATCTTATAGTAAAATAATAAGAGATTTGTAAAGAATCGGAATCAGTAATTGTATCGGAATTAGGAATTTAGCACAGAATCGGTAATTGTATAATTTGCAAATGGACCAGATTTTACGATGGAAATCTGACCACCTTAATTTTATATATATATATATATATATATATATATATATATATATATATATATATATATATATATATATATATATATATATATTAAGCCGGTCAGATTTCCATCGTTAAATCTGGTCCATTGCAAATTTAATGAGGACCCTTCTTCTGATTTCTGCATTTCTATTTCAACACTAACCTTAGCGCAAATGTTAGGGTGGTGCAAAACTATTGTCGTTTTTATATGTATAGGTAAACGTCAAAAGACGACATTATTTTTGTACCAACCTAATATAAGGCACTTTAAATCGTTAGCACTCAACTCCGACAACTTGTAATTATCATCGCAATGCTGATTAACTACGCGAGCAAAAATATGTGTAGCCTTCGTCATATTTCCTTATAGCTAAGACAACACGGTGTATATTTACAACTCGGATACAAAGATGTGGGGGCGTAGCATGAAGACAGTCGATATACAGACTGGGTTTTGGGCGAGCATTGCAGATGACCGCTCAAGATGGAAAGGAACCCTGAACCAACATCTAAAAGCAGGTGAGGAAAGGTGGATAAACCTTGCTGCAGAAAAGTGCGTACGCAGAAATGATAAAATAAATGATAGCAGTGTGGAACCTATACTTATTTATCGCACCCTGTCTCAACTTTTTGTTCTCTCCTAAAAGAACCAATTGCTCCCCCCCAGAACATTATAACTTTTCATTTTTATTATTTTTACACACTATTTTTAAATATTAGACCGTTGTTCCAATATATATATATATATATATATATATATATATATATATATATATATATATATACTAGACTACCCGTGACCCGTTGGGCCAGTATGTTATATTAGCTATGGAATTCATGTATGAGTGTGACACTTGTGACGCAAAGAAAATAGTTTCTTTTTGACATAAAAGAAGCATTTCTATGAAAGTATATTAAAATGAAAAATCATATATATATATATATATATATATATATATATATATATATTACTTATTTGTAGTCACCGACATACAGTCCTGTTTCGTTGAATCACAACTCATCAGTGCTGCTAGACTAGCATCTCTCCCAAGCCGAGGATCGAACCTAGAACCATCGCGTTGATAGTCAGCAGTTCTACTGGTCGATCTACGGGAGCGGCGGCCGTAAATTATCTCGCCAAATGTCTATTTAAAGAAACATTTGTCCACCATTTTTACAGTGCTCGAGCGTGGTTACCGAGAAAGAAGGCCGATGCATATGACAGCGTAACGTCACTTCCTAATTAAGTTGTAGGTATAGACAGCTTCCGGTATTCAACCACGTGGTCATGCTAACAGGCATAAAAAAATATGGCTACCAATATGTGTTACCGATTGTCCATGTATGTTCTAAAGAAAAAGAACAATTCTCCATTCGAAAAATAATTATTATAATTGCACATTTGGGATAATTTTAATCAAAATATCGTAAGTGAATTCGTGTTTGAACTATTTTTATTGGAGAAAATTGAATATTTCATTTTATTTATATTTTTTTTACGGCAAAACAAACAATTTTTGGGTTTGTATTATTGTACACAGATTCGAAAAAGTTGTCAAAAAACAAATATATAACAAATTAATGTTATCAAAAGCAAGATAAGTTACTTTTCTACCAAACTGGATATATTTTTCGTGTTTTTATTCAATGTAACATGTTTATTCAGCTCGAAAAACATACATTGTTTACCGATATATTGGAAAATTCAAAATGGCGCCCGCCTCTCTCTTTACCACGGTAAGTTCGGGAAAAGGTGTTATAAATAATAAACTAGACAAAATACTATTAAAAAACCACCGAATATATGTCAACCTATGTCACGGTAATATATATTAAGCGAGTTTCTAAGAGTATTTTGTCTAGTTTTATATTTATAGCACCTTTTCCCAAACTTACCGTGTTAAAGAGAGAGAGTTGGGCGCCATTTTGAATTTTCCAATATATCGGTAAACACAGTATGTTTTTCGAGCTGAATAAACATGTTACATTAAATAAAAACACTGAAAACATATCCCGTTGGGTAGAAAAGTAACTTATCTTGCCTTTGATAACATTTATTTGTTATATATATTTTTTTGACAACTTTTTTCGAATTTATGTGTACAGTAATAACACCCCCAAATTTTATATATTTTTCAGTCCGTTCTTTTAATAATAAATAAAACTTTTCACTGAGTATTTTCAAATGTTTTAAAGTAAGCATTTTTCACGGCAGTGTTTTTTTTTTACGATTGGTGAATTATCAATATTTTAGCATCGGGCGTAATTCATTTCTTTGAAATATATTTAAAACTTCAATTTTTTGTTTTTTTATAACATTTTAACTGTAAATAATTTACATGACGAGTTTGTTTTACTGTACACATAGATTCGAAAAAGTTGTCAAAAAAACAAATATATAACAAATAAATGTTATCAAAGGCAAGATAAGTTACAAACATGCTGACATTTTTCTTTTTAAAATATATTGATAAACATTGTATGATTTTCGAAGCGATTACATGTTTTAAAGTGAGTAGAACCACTAAAACCTAGCCAGATAGGTAGAAGAGTAACTTATCTTGCCTTTGATAACATTTATTTATTATATATTTGTTTTTTTACAACTTTTTCGAAT
This sequence comes from Euprymna scolopes, assembly GCF_053919585.1. Lineage (NCBI taxonomy): Eukaryota > Metazoa > Mollusca > Cephalopoda > Sepiida > Sepiolidae > Euprymna > Euprymna scolopes. Next base: position 150,865,563 of record NC_136483.1, read on the forward strand.
CTATGTGTACAGTAATACAAACCTAAAATTTAATTTAACTTGAAAATAATATTTAAAATACACCTGCGTACACTGCACAAGCACCCTTATTATTATCATAATAATAATAGTAATAATAATAATAAAAAACTGGTGTAGATGACATCGACTGGCGCCACACCACACCAACTAGTTGTGAAGGGTCAGGGAGGATGGAAAGACCGACGTGAGAGAGTACTGACCAAATCTCCACTGGAAGTGTGCAGTTCAAATCTGGTACCTTGGGGAGGCATTTTGTCACCCAAACCCCAGGAAACACCAATGGCTGATGCCAACGAGAAATCAGTGACAACGGCTGTTGCGATAACATGTAATCATCTGCACAAGTGGTCAAAAGGTGGAGAACACTGGAAATCTGGGGAGACTTGTCACTTGGTCTCCAGGGAACACCACAGGTTACTGCCAGTGAGCAATCACTGGTGATGGCTTGTGAGACAACTAAGACGCTACACATTTTGATGAAAAACATGGGGGAAAAATGTACATAGAAGAACAGAAAACCAAAACTTTAAATATAATTTCTGTATTTAAAGTAATAGTTATTTAAATATTTCAACATATAATCTTGTGGAGAAAATCCAGTTTCCCAATAAGGGGCACTCTGGAACAAAAATAATCTCAGTCATGAAAGATTTCTCCTTCACCGACCGAAAACAGAAACGTTCAAGTGTAGCATCAAAACAGATACTACACTGATCTTGTTCCAAAGGCAAAAAAATATTTGTTTAATGTTTCTTTAATTGTTTGTTCCCTAAATTGATAATTCAGTTTTATCAGTATTAAATTGTATATTGCTTTAAAATTACTTAATTTTACATAGATAATGTTTATATTTTATATTGAATAAACTTCAGTTTAAGTATTAATCGAACTGTGTTCCTTTTTCTTTTTAAAAATGTTTTATTGCTCTTTTTCAAATGGCCCTCATATAGTACTGGCAGTCTGACAAATCTTACCTACATTGCTTGCAGATATTTTTCAGTTTACAGGCCTTCTTCTTACTCTCGGTGGCCGTGGCTCTAGTTGCTTGTTTATAAACAAACAGTGTGCGTCGCATTTTTCAGTCAATTAAGTAGCAGGTGAGATTATTTACGAAAGTGTTCTACCCAAAGAGGGGGGGGGCTTAAAATATTTGTAGTCATCGACATACAGCCCTGTTTCGTTGTATCGCAACTCATCAGTGCCGCTAGACTAGCACCTCTCCCAAGCCGAGGATTGAACCTAGAACCATATATATATTACTGTTCACGAATTTTTCTTTTTTTTTATTTGCCAACAGATCCATAGCCTTGAGCCCCTGGTGGAACATAGGTCATCCACAACTTTGTAGATGTTTTTGTAGTAAGGAGTTCTTTTTTCAAGGTGAGGGTGCTGGCCCCACACCCAACCCTCCCAGAAGATACATATAGCACCTAGCCTTCCCAAATGGTTACTTATCTGGTACTGGCCAGGCCCAACGTTGCTTAACTTCGGTGATCAGGCGAGAACCGGTGTGTCAACGTGATTGTTTGTCAACAGAACCAACCATTTATACAAGTTCCCGACTAAGGTGCGTCACTAAAGTTCTATGCATCTTTTAACACATCATTAGGGGAGTTGGGGCTTCTACATTAATACACCTTATGGTTAACTTGTTCTGCACTTGTGTGGAGGCAAACACGCACATTTCAGTGAGTATACATTTTTTAAAGTTTGTAACTGTCGGCACACGAAGATTGACAGGTGTTTATGATTCCAGTGAACAATGAAAATTAAGCTATGTTGACATTATAATTAGAAAAAAATAAAAATAAAAATATGAGCGATGAAGCATATCTCTCACTCGCTCGCTCTCTTTCTCTATTTCTCTCTTTCATTCTATTTCTCTCTCTTTCAATGAAGAAAGAGAGAATTAAATATGATTGTATCGTTTTAAACAGTTGACGCTTGGATTTTGCGCGTGCCAGACACAGTGGTTTGGTGCGCACGCAATGGATCGACTGAATGTGCTCCCTCGTTGTTAATTGGTAAATAAATTAGATATTTTTTTTTTATAAAAAGGCATTTGTTCGCTATTTTTGTACAAGTGTTAGATTTTAGCATGAGGTCCCCTGCCATTGACGACGACGATGGAAAGCTGCCTATAACGACGCAATGAAGACACAAGATGCGACCCATGCTAGCCGGTTACAGCCAACGACATATCGACCCGGGGTGTTGATGTTTCCATTTGCCTATCATTTGATATCGTTTATTCCCCCGGGGGAGCTGGTTGCGCTCCCAGGACGTTCCTCAACTAAGTAACACTCGCCAGGAAACGATAGGGTCATATCTTAAGTAATTCGAAATTGTTTTCATAATAACGCCCGCGCTGAGAATTGAAAGTACAACCTCCAGAAAAGTGTCACTTAGAACTAAATTACTCAGTACTTTAGCCGTTGCGCCATGGGCGATACTAAGAATGCAATTTCAAATTACTTAAGACTTCTACCCGGTCATGATGAAGAAACAAGAGCATGCTATCTCGTGGATTAAATGAAGAGTTTGGTTTGAAATTCCATGCAGATCTCCGAGTCTGATAGAAAAATTCCCGAGTTCGAGAAGATATACCCGAAGAAGGTTGAAGGTTACATCGGTCGAAACATTGTAGGATGAAACCGTAAAAAATAATAAAAATTGGTGAATCTTTGTTCCATTTGAAGGTTCTTGATGAAGTGCATAAACTTAACTGTAGTTTGATTGGCCCACCTTTTCTTCTCTGCAACATCTCACAAGCATGATGTTGCTAGTCTCAGTCTTTTTCATAAATATTATTATGGCATGTTCTTCAGAATCGTCTGATTTATTCCCTTCAGCGTTTCTTTTGTTCCATCTAGTTTGACTCTTTGATTTAGAGGTCTTCACCAATTCATTTTTTTTTTATAAATACTATTATGTCATGTGCTCTTCAGATTTTTTAAATCTATTCTCTGCTTCGTTTGTTCTAGCTCGTTTGACTTGTTGGCATAGTGATCTCCATCAATTCACTGTTTTGATACCTCATTGTAATACAGCTTTTTTGCCAAGAATTGCATCGTAGATTGCTGGAATTTTTTCGTTACTAACCGTTTTCCTCCTACCTATAACTTTGATTTTTTTTTCAAGACTAAAGTCAATAGGCGTCTTATGTTTTTATTTTTTTTTAATAATTATTTTTCGTTCTTGTTAGCTCCTTACGTCAAGTGGTTTCACGCTTTGTCTGGAGCTATTTTCATAGAAATGTGATAAATGATTAACTCTGATCAAAACATTCAGAAATATAAAATGACATCAATAAATCCCGGATTACGCTGAAATGATACAGCTAAGAATATATGCAGAAATGTTGCGGTGGTAATTCAGCTTGTATTTCAATTTTAGTGTCTCTGTCCCGAGGACAATAGTAAAAAGTTAATCGATTGAATAATTACAAAATGACCACAGATGGCCAAGTGTTTTGAACAATACAAGCTTGACTCTTTGACTTTTACTCTCACTTTTGCGTATTGAATTAAATTACGTAACATTTTAAATTGTCGAAGGTAACAGCTAATGGAGACACAGTTGATTACTACACATGTCAGATATTATAGAATGCGTACGAAGAAACGTACGCTCGATGCCAGCGGTCGTGGATCAGAGTGGTTCAAATGCGAAACACTGTCTCATCGTCGCAGTGTTGTATCCCTGCGTCTGTTTTACAAGTACTTTAATGAAATTTTCTCTGATGAACTCATAGCACTTGTGCCCCTTCCTCTCTCTCACCGTACATGTTGGAATCGAATGTAGTTATCAACAGTTAAGATTAATACATTTTTGTTATTTAGATACGATTCCAGGAATGCAGTGAATTATCCATTCATTCAGCCTTTTTTTTTTGCTGTAAATCCATTTGGTATTTCCACAGTTGTGTCGTTGTATATTAAAGGGGACAACTCCTGGTTTTTAGAAAAACAAAGTAATTAGGATCGAATACTGGAATCGAACGCAGTTACCAAAAATTTAAATGAATACACAAAGATATACTATTCCAGGAATGCAGCGAATTATCCATTGTAGTTAGAAATAACTATACAACAAAGTTTAAATCAGAGCAAAATGATGGAACAATGAAATTAAGGAATGCCCTTGTGTTGCCAGGACACGTGTCGGAAGCATATACAATGCCCACGTGCATGGGACGCACATGTTTGGTCGTGTTCTGACGTCACAAAGAAATATAGTCAATATATACAGTTAAGTTTGGGTTCTAGAGACAGTTCAGTTGGGGAGAGTGTTGGGAAGCATATGCATGTACATGCAAGGTAATGTGTTTTTGTCTTTCAAGTTTATATGTATCAGCATGCTGTCCCATCCTCTTGTTCCGAAAGGTTGACTGTATCCCCTTCTTCAGTAATGAATCTCCCACTGTTTAAAGAACTGTTCACTAACACTTCTTTCTTGACCTATAGCTCCTCTATTATAAATGTCGTCTCTTTTATGTGAAACCTCGCAATACTACTACTACTACTACTACTACTACTACTACTACTACTACTACTACTACTACTACTAATAATAATAATAATAATAATAATAATAATAATAATAAAAACGATAACCATAATTATAATAATAATTGATAAATAAACTAATACTATGACATAACAAAATGTAAATAAACATCCAAAGCAAAACTAGATCATCTAAAAAAAATGACAAAAAAGAAATACTCGCTAAAACAACAAAGAAACAGGTCCGCCCGCCCATTGGCTACAATGAATGGGTGTGTGAATAACTAGGAATTTGATTGGCTAACTAGCAAACCCAATATAAAAACACGAAGCAACATCAACTGAATGTAATAGTCTGACGAATCCTCACGATGGTGAAACGCGGAAAATTCTGTGTAGATCATTTTTGTATAATATTTTAACGCAAAATGAGCACCCGTTTTATGCACACTACCTCCCCACCCTTTTACCCCCCCCCCAATGTAAACGCGGTTCTTCTGCTCGGTTAATTAAACTGCAGAGGCACCTATTAAAACAATACAAGTTCTGTAATTGAATACCTCCTCCAAAAATAAAAAAGAACGAAAATCAAAAATAATTTTTTGTAAGCCGGCTGCATCCCCCCCCCCCAAAAAAAAACGTGGCCATAAAGCGGGTGCTCATTTTACCTTAAATTATTATAGGAAAGTGATCCCTCAGTTTTTGGAATCTCACATTTCTTCCTATCTTGGAAACTAATCGTTTGCTGGATTTTTAAACGTTATTTTCATTTTCAGCGCCCCCGAAAACCTATAAAAAGTGGTAATTTTAAAGGATTTTTCGAGGGTGGATAGATTCTTCATAGTTACCTTATTCTCTATGTGCCGTATATCTACGTGGCCCGTGGGGACAGGACATCGTTAAACCTAGTAACAAAACTATTCAGAAGAAACGGAATTGTCGAAGAAAGGCCACAGTAATAAACAAAGACATTGTAATGTTGCATATCTAGGATGCGTGTACCGTGAAATCAGTTTGACAAAAGCGTACACCTGTAAGAACAATAAAATAATTATCAAATGCACAAAAGGGCATTTAAATAAAAAAATATAAACCTCACAAACACCTGCGTGAAGAAGCAACATACTTGATCAGTTGCCAGAAAGAAAAGTTAAAATAGCATGTTTGAAGAGTCATTTTCGGCAAAAGGTTACACAGGTGTAATTAAAGTCAGGTCAATCCAGTGAAACGAACACGGCCGAATGAAACTCTTTGAATGTGGTTACAGTGACAATACCAGCTCAAAGTAGGCATTTTTCAAGTGGTCACAAATGGTTATATAATAACAACTGAAAAGGATATCTTCGTTAATTGACAGTTTGGGCCTGAGAAGAATTAACCCGTCAAATTTCCGTGCATGTCTCCCTTCCAACAACCAACCATCAATAACTGTCACCGAGAATAAAGATATATTGTTATATTTTTATACATGAGTGTGTGGTTGTTCTTTTAAACACAGCAAAAATACAACAATAATAAATCAATTAATCATTTTTTTTTAATTCGTTAAATATGTATTCAGATTTTAACGCAATGTTGTTTTATGGTCAAATCCACTGTGAAGGACAAAACAAAAAAAATGGAACACATAATAATATTTAATTATAGAAACGGTAACAGCTGTAATATGATGTCCAAGACTTATGTAAATTAGAAAATATACGGTTTAAATTTGAAATACATTTTTTAAAGATACCCTTTCAGTTTTGCTATTGGCACTGTTATTCTTCTAGACCAGTGGTTCTCAATCTTTTGTACATGGCGGCACACTATTTAGTTATTTTTAATTTTCGCGGCACACCTATCAAAATAAAATATTTTCTACTCACAAAGCTTTTTTCCAATAAAATAATTAACAAAAAAATAATATTTTTCGTATTATTTGAACGATTATTCTCATCTTGGTTGTTTTTTTTTTTTCACAACGTTTCGACCAATGTAACCTCCGACCCTCTCCAGGTGCGTTAACACTGAATAGTGAAAAAATGTTTGGTCCATTTGCTTTCCCAATGAACATAGCCGTTAGAAATTTAAAACGCAAATAGGCACCAAGTCTTAAAATTTTTTATTTTTATTTTGTGGCATTATACATTAGTGCCCCGGTTGTGGTAGTTGTTAACACACACTTCAGCATGGCCATGTGGTAATTTAAACGAAGGCATACACAGAAAAAATGCAATCCCATGATTCCCTTCCTTTTATCAACCTCTTTTTCGTCCGGACAGCCATGGGGTAAGACGTCTATTTTTGTCTCTCCGTAAATGAAGTGGGAAACCTACTTCCTCAGCATTAGTTAAAATTAGTTAGTTTTAATTGTTAAAGTTGTAAATTCTTTTGTAAAAATATTGTAATATTATAGCACTTGTCCCCCCTTCCCCTCTCTCTCACCGTACATGCTGGAATCGGATGTAGTTATCAACAGTTAAGATGAATACATTTTTGTTATTTAGATACGATTCCAGGAATGCAGTGAATTATCCATTCATCTTGTAAATTCTTTTGTAAAAATATTGTAATATTTTCTTGTAAAAAAATAGTTAGTTATATTTCTCATATATCACCACTATGTCGCGGGTGTTTTTTTGTCTGCCTTAAACGTCTGCATTAAAGAACGAAGCGGGCCTGAAGACGAAGAAGGTTCCAACCAGAAGTCCCCAGATTGAAGACATCTTGAGAGAATGAAGGAGCCACACACCCATATCCAATGCTTTTCTTCTTGATACTCGAACCCTAATGACTCACATCATCATGGGACCGTTTCTAAGACATTTAGTGTAACACATGGGTCGGTCACACGCCAGTGACCGGCTGATCGTGTCACAATTTTGTTATTAATAAATTCGGGTCCAAAAATATACATTCATCATATCAAAAAAGCGAAATGGACCCGAATTTATTAATAACAAAATTAAAAAAAAAAAAAACTTGGCGCTATTTGCATTTCAAATTTTTAACAGCTGTGTTCGTTGGGAAAGCAAATAAACCAAACATTCTTTTCACCAATAACATCCAGTGTTAATGCATGTGACATCGGCCGAAACGTTGTGAAAAAACAAAAAACAAAAAACAACCAAGATGAGAATAATAGTCCAAATAATATAAAAAAATAATTATAAATCCTCATCTCAAAAATGTGCATTCATCATATCAAAAAAATCTTATATAAAGAGAATTTTTACTTACATAAATGAACATATCTTGTATTGAAATTAGGTTTGAATTATTCAGCTCCGATACCGAATCGCAATACTTCAAAAAACATCATTCCTGGAATGTCAGGACTAAAAGAGAAAATAATGGAAAGCGAGAGTTACGCGGCTACCGAAAGTAAACTCAAGATCCAACGCGGGTCAACGATCTAATTTTTTGCTCCAATGTGAGATATTTACAAACGTTTTCGACTAGCATGAGTCGTCGTCAAGAATGCGAGAAGGTTATAAAATTAAAACCAATACATTTATTACGAAAATCAATAAATAATGTTTTAAAAACACTATAATATAGTCTATACCTATGAAGTTTAGATGATGTTCACATGAATAACGGTTCAGTGATGGAGAGTCAAAAGTTACAATTTGAAACACCGAGAATGGCAGTGTTTTTTTTTTTTTTTATATTAATCAAACATTTGTCAAGGTAAAATTTTGTGTAAATGTAGTAATTATATATACATATATATACACATACATATATATATATATATATATATATATATACATACATACATATATATACACATACATATATACATATATATATATACACACATACATACATACATACATACATACATACATACATACATACATACATACATATATATATATACACACATACATACATACATACATATATACACACATACATACATGCATACATATATACATATATATATATATATATATATATATATATATATATATATATATATATATATATCAAGGGAATTAAAACAACAGTCTAAAGAGCGGAGTTTATTTTAATGTATTAGTAAATGCATTAACACAGTTAAAAGAAAACAGTGTTCGTTGTAATGTAGATATATAATAACCTCGATAGGTATAGATATCCTAGAGCTATTTTAATAGTGAGTAAAATGATTCATAATTTATAATTAAAAATCGGTTTCAAAAGGAAGAGACAAACAAAATCAATAAATTGTCCGATCGTTTCGGAAACGATGTTTTTGTTGAGATAGACAATACGTCTTGAACAATAATTTTATCATTTTATTTTATAAAACAAAGTTTCCTCATCAGCAAAAAGAGTGGGTGGGGGGTTAAAGACACAAAAAATAAAACTAGCAATTTTTTTAAAGTAAGGTAGATATATCTTATATTCGTCCGCCTTTAAAACCCGTAAGTATCATAGTCAATCCATTCATTGACATGTTGTTAAATGTACTTTATAAGTGATTGAAATTAAAATATATATATATATATATATATAGTGAATAAATGACAAAAAACTATATTGCAAAATGTATTATGTCGCCCATCTTATAATTTATTCCTTTGATTCAGTTGACATTTACAATTCTTGATAGTACCCGTTTCGTAGCGCAAAATCAATCACTTAATTGTTATATCGAAACAGATACTGCCAAGAATTGTAAATGTCAACTGAATTAAAGGAATAAGTTATAAGATGGTCAACATCATGACGTTTCGAATATAGTTTTTTGTAATTTATTCACTATATTGCTTCTGTAATTACATTGAGCTTCTTAAATAAGTATTAGTATATATTATAAGAAAATATATTTACACACACACACACACACACACACACACACACACACACACACACACACACACACACACACACACACATATATATATATATATATATATATATATATATATATATATATATATATATTCCAGGTAGAAAGATATCCAAAAATTAAGAATAATTGAATTTCAATAAGAGTCGTTCATAGTGCGTAATCAAAGAGAGCAAATTATATATGTATTTTTTTTTATTATTCTTTATATAAATACAGTCATATCTTGCTACGATGTGCAGACCGTTTCAATCATAATCGATCTCATCAGGCGAGACAATTTAAACATCCAAAAGTTAAAAAGGGGGTGAAGACTATTTTCAAGTTAAGAGGAGAGAAAATATATTTCGCCGTGACTGGCGTGAAGCAAGGTTAATGACCTTATATATATATATATATATATATATATATATATATATATATATATATATATATATATATATATATATATATATATATATATAATATAGGTTTTAGCTGGGATTGTCTTATACAATATTACCTCTGTTATATTTATATATATATATATATATATATATATTAATCTAATCCAAATATAATGCTCAATATTCGAGATAGAGCATTAATATATGAAAGGAGTTAATTTTTTTCAAACTCTGATTCCACATTTATTGCTCGTAAACAAGAAATGCAATATAAAGTTATTTATTTCCTTATTTCATGGAGTTTCAAAAATGTGGATTTTTCAGAGGAAAACAGTTAGCAAAAAAAAATTTATATAGACTTGCTATAATTTTGCGGGTTAGCACAAAAATTGAAAACTTTAAAGTTTGAAAGATTGTAAAAGAAGGATATTCAAATTGATGATGAAGTATGAAGATATATTTATTTGAAAAGTTGTAAAATCTGTAAACTCATATATATAATAATATACATTTTTTTTGGGGGGGGGTACAAAATTTTATTATGGCTATATGCAGATCCTATTTATTTTAATGAATCCAAAAAATGAAGAAAGACTTTAAAGGGCTAAAAAATTACACCATATTGCGTTTTTTTTTTTTTTTTTTTTTTTTTTTTTTTAAATATTCTTACATTTTATGTTTTATAATACTATGCCTTGGGGATGAACATAAGAATGTCCCCAGAATTGATTAGGTGGGTGGGGTCTGTTTGTTAGTTTAAAAGAGCGCGAACGCGCGTATGCAAATGCCGAGCTGTATGCGGAGAAATAGGCTATAAAAAGAGTGTTTGCACAGATCGACGATCATGTTCAAGAGTACGTTCGAGAGAACGTTCGAGAGCACGTTTGAAAACGACATTCGAGAAGACAGAGGTCAGAGAGAAGGAACACGATCACGGTTTATTCGGGAAAGTATCCGTAAATATATGCCGTTGTTACAAAAAAGGAAAAAAAAAAAGGAGTCGAATTATTACTTGTCCTATGTTCCTTACGACTTATTCTGCTACAATGTGTTCGGTTTACATGTGTAAACGTGTGTAACATTAAACTAGTAAAATAGCATTAATTGAAATACATTTTACATAAACCTATAGCTTTCCACCTTTCTTGGGGTACACCTGTTATTTTCCTGGAATCAATAAAGATCGTATGTATTACGTGTATAATTTCGTATGAATCAGATGATTATTGTTGGCATTCGTTTCCCGGATATCTATCAAGTTAGATTTCATCTTAGAAAGATATCGGGTACTTACGGAGGTCCCACGCGAAGGTTGACAACATTTATAAGCGAAAATTTTTCTGCGTAACACCCAGGTTGCCAGTCCGTGTCGTTAAAGGCTTAGTCACCGTCACCTTCCTGTTGTTGCTGGACTACAGTTCTGTTCAGTTCTCGTAGACCTGCTCTCCCAGATTTTGTCTTCTCTCTGATAAGGGGTTACTTTATTACAAATCGCATGAGGCACCCATACCAGGGATACCGACTGCACAGACACTGTTTGTAGGCCAGAGTGCGCATATCGTGGTGTGCTGGATTTGCAAAACCACACCTGACCTTGTGTTTAATTTTCTGGCAAGGAGGTAAATAAAATATCTGTTCTTTTTTAGTTTATATATATATACTAGCAGGAAGACGCGACGTTGTCCGGGATTGAATGAAGATCAATACATTTTCTACCCTCACATATTTTTATTGTCATCGAAATCGGTGAAATCGTCCATTTTTAAAAATCAAACCGCCTGCTCAAGTTAGGGGCCCTTCTCGCAGTGTACTGAGAAGAAGCTTTACGTGCCTCTCCACAACGACAGTCCACAATATATTGTAGTCTACATTGCCCTGTGGAGAATCTACTGTTGACTTTATAAAATTATCTGTAAATAATAGTTTGAATTAAAGTTTAAAATGCAAAAGTCAAGTATCATGGTTCAATTGTGCTCTAAACAAAAACATTCATTTCGAACGCGCCCCTGTCCTATCAAAGAACCAACTGTTGATTTTATGAATTAAAAAAAAATCACTTAATTAAAGTTAAACGTACAGAAGTTAAGTATTATGGTTCAATTGTACTCTAAAAAAATTACCTTCGAACACGCCCCTATAATATAAATAATCTACAGTTGATTTTATAGGCTGGGCCCTTCTGCTTGTGCGGTGACAAAACTTCTCAAATGCACTTGTGATGTTAGGTAGCATAAAGGTGTAAACTTTGGTCTAAATTGGACTTCCTTCTTTAATCGAATTTTTTCGATTATCGATTTTCGATATTCATCAGACTACTGCTTAAGAACACTCCCAGACACATCAAGTATCTTCGTGTGAGATTAAAAAGAAATCGACCCAGCCGTTTCTGAGTCCACAAGGAACGAACTTACACAAACATTCAAACAAAATTCTTTTTATATTGATAGATAGATAGATAGATAGATAGATAGATGGATAGATAGATAGATGGATAGATAGATAGATAACATTTAAATCATAAAGAAACTAAAAATTAAATGTTCTATTTTGTAGATGTCAAGCGTGAACGTAAGCCCTACGATAATGTTTCAAATCATCTCGTACATTGTAGAGTACCTAAGAGTAATGTATATTCAGAATGTAATATATATATATATATATATATATATATATATATATATATATATATATATATATATATATATATATATATATATATATATATATATGTTTAACCCCAACTTCATGTTAGGATAGTTTTACTAATAAAAAATGTAATGGCATGGTTTTGTTTTCAAGTAACTTCAAGAGTGAAAACTGCTGGTCCCTTCAGCTTCACACCCCGGAACTCTCTTTTGAAAAGAAATTTTCTCTTCTATCACCGGTTTTCTATCGAGCAAAAGAACAGTCGTCTATCAGTTTGAGTTTGGTCTTTTATTCCTCTGAAGTCTCGGGAATTCTCGCGGTTAGTCTCGCCTTTTTCCTAATAAAACCAACCACGCCTACTGTCCAGCCCCCGCATATCGATAGCAGACAGAGCAGACTTCTATATTTTAGAGGTGAGTGCGTTAGAAGAATTACTACAAAGAGAAAAGGAGCATCTGGATGTAACGAATAATTTTTGGTGCTAAACATTGGACAGAAATTCTGTAAATAAAATATCCGTCTCTGCGAAGTAAAAAAATCGAACAGAAATAAAACGAATAATAATAATCAGCAATCATTTTCTTTTTAACGTTCGCGATTCAATCAATTTTCATTTAGATCAGATAATGCTCTGATTTTTATTGGATTACGAGGTTCCCTCAATCAGTTTCCAGGCTTTTATTGTATAAGATTCTTCCATTGATAGTACACACATGAAACTCTAGTCACTTTCGAAGCAATCTCCTCCGGCGGCAATGCACTTGTGCCGTCCAAACAGCTTCTGGAAGGCCTCATGGGGGTCTTCATGCGTGAGCGTGTCAATGATCTTTCATCGCATCAATTGTTTCATATCTACAGCCTCTAAGGTTTTCTTTCAGCTTAGGGAATAACCAAAAGCCACAGGGAGCAAAGTCTAGACTATCAGGAGAGTGAAGAACTGTCTTGATTCCCATCTCGGTCTAATAGTCTGTGACAACAATGGAGCTGTGAACTGATGCATTCGCGCAAATCTTCAGCATCTTCAGTTACTCGCGAATAATTGTGTATCCAGTTCCCACACTGACATCAAACTGTGCACTTATTGTCTCTATAGACACACGACGGTCCTTATCTATGAAATTCTTTATTTGGCCAATTAACTCTGATGTTCTGACTTCCTTAATCCTCCCATACCGCTCATGATCCCTTACAGACTTTCTTGAATCTCTTATGCCACTCAAAAACTGATGCTCGATTCATGGTCCAAAAGCAGTCTGAAGCCTTCCATACATTTATGCGTCATTTTCTCTAAGTTTAAAAGAGAATTTTATTGTACATCGTTCTTCTAACGTGTCCTCACGTCCAGGTTGCATTTTTGAAATTCACCAGCTGTCACACTGAGGCTTTAGTATGATGTGTTCCAATTCTTGTTGTAGCTGTTTATTTAAATCTGAAATCGTAAAAATTGGTCAGTCATCTCATAAGATGTATAGCAATAACATACTGGATTTTCAAGAGTCTATGACAATTTTAAATGAATGTACAAAAAAAAGTCTGGAAACTTATTGAAGGCGCATCGTATTTTCAATCAAATGTTATTCATTTTTTTTTTTTTGTGAGAAGATAAATTTCTTTCACAATTATTGTCCGCTCTTACATTTTTTCTTAAATATGTTCTTGCTATTAAAAGTGGCATCATATATATTTCTTGCCAAATTTCAAGTGTAAAAAGTGAATGTGTTCTCTAATGTGTTGCTGAAACACTCTTTCAGAAACTCCTGCTTCCAGGTCACGAAATTGGGTGACATTTGGCGCCACATTTCAGTTTAGCGTCATATTCCAGTTTGGCGCCAAGTTTTCAGTTTTGGGTGGTGCTTGGTGACACCTGTTTTTGTAGATGCACAGTAACACTTCATCTTTTCTGTCCTCAGAGAAGGAGAAATCATTGTAGACTGAGAATTTTTAAATTATTATTTTTGTTCCAATCCATAGTGCCCCTTATTAAGAAGTCGGATTTTCTCCACATTTAAAACCAACCTTGTAGCTAACTCTGCCCTCTTGGGGACGGGTGGAGGTCTAGTAAATGGGGATTGTTAATAAACATATATACGCTTTGTCTCATAATAAGTTGAAGAGTTCAAAAATAAAACTTATGACGCCTCTAGATTTCCCTCATCTCAAGTCGTAGAGTTCGGGAGCCGGCAGCGAGGGGAGATAGCGCTACTCCAATTGCCGGGTAGGCAATGATTTTTATTATTATCACAATATGAGTTCCCATGAGCGTAAACGAAATACGTTCGCTAGGTACGGAGTCAGCTGTTAACTTAAACGTCGACCTCATTTAAAATATCGATTTCAGGATTAAAAAAAAAAACAAACAAAACACATACTTATTTCTAGACTTTATCTAACTACATCTATGAAAGTGAGCATGCGTGCGTGTGTGAGGACGCTTCTCAACCTGTATACTCAACGAATCTTTGATATACAGACTTGAAATTTGGTATATAGGATATTCAGACATGCGGAAAACTTTTTAATGGGTTTTCATCCGGAACAAGTGTTGCTAAGGGGTCAAAATTGAAAGATTGTATTTGGGGCAGGGGTCATTGAATTTTTATCTGTTTGTCAACAGTTTCATGAGATTTGAAAATGCATTTTAAAGAGCATGGCAAGCTGGTCAAATGGTTATCGTACATGATTCACTGTGTTTAGGTTTTGGTTTCGATCTCAGCTCGAGTATTCTTTAGTTTATGTACAAGAAGTGAACTGTTTAGAAAAAAAAAAAAAACATAATACTCGCATACACATGTCTCAGTTTCTTTCCGTTTTTACTTCATTTTTTTTTTTAAAGGAATTTAACGTTAATACCAGACAACGCCGGATACATCTTCGACTATATCTATTAAAGTGAGAATGTGTGTGAGGGCAATTTTTAACCTATATACTTAACGAATTTTTGATCTACATGCTTGAAATTTGGTATATAGGGTATTCAGATATGTGGAAAACATATTGATCGGTTTTCATTCGAAAAAAAAGGTTGCTAAGGGTTCGAAATTGAAAAATTGGTATGTGGTGGGAGTCACCAGATTTTCATCTGCTTGTCAATTGCTTAACAAATTCGCATGCGTGAATCGTTTATATGGCAGATTCTTTATGTTAAGAATAAGTAGGTTTGAAAACACTTTTTAAAGATCGTAGCAAGCGTATCTAATGGTTATCATACGTGACTCATCTTCAGGTTTTGATTTCAGTCTCAGCTCGAGTATCTTTTTATTTTACGCACAAAAAGTGGATTGTATAGAAAAAGACAATTCTTGCATGCACATGTTTCCGTTTCTGTATGCATTAAAATATCACATTGATGTGTCTTTTGCGACTGGGCAACGCCAGACGGCCTGCTAGTATATGTATAATTTTGAATGTGACAATTGAAATATTAGTATATGTCAGCCAAATTGTGCTCGCAAACAAATACAACAAGTGCATTAAAAAAATCGTTAAACTAAATTGTAATTCAACCGGGCAAAATCAATCGAGGACAATTTGCTTAACAGAACAATTTGATCACAGACATTTTGGACAGCTATTATTATTATTATTTTTTAATTGAGGACTGTTCAGTCAATATTGAAATAAGTAAAATTAAGTAATTAAAGTGATCGGCCATAGTCAAAAACAACCCTAAGGCTTCTTTTTATTTTTATTAGCTAACTACAGGAGAGAATATACAACATAATTATGTTGAGACATCGGTTCTCGTCAGATCACCGAAGTTAAGCAACGTTGAGCCTAGTCAATACTAATATGGGTGACCATTTGGGAATTCCAGGTGCTATATATTCTCTCCGTTTATCTCGGCATTGTTTGCAGTCGTCTAGCATTTCCCCATTGCCACTGGACTCAATCAGTGCCGATTAAGAAGAGGTGTGGTTGGAGATTGCACAACCCTTGCCTCGCAACTACACGCACAGCTACCCTTACAGAGGGTACCCATTGCCATTCGAGCCTGAACGCAGGCATCACAAAAGAGCGATATTCCTTTCTTAGCTACGATATGGTGGTTTTCAAGTCCAATGTTAACAAATTCTTTTTAAGTCGGCCTCTTAAATAATCAACGTCTGTCATCGTCTCAAATTATCAAAGTGTGCGTATTGAGAAATGCTATGTTTTAATAGTGAATGGAAACGTTGCGCGGAAGGAAGGTCTTCTTTTTACACAACAACAAACAGGAATTATTTCACTTGAAGAAAGTTTGATAGTGTCCGAGTGAGGAAAATGAAGGGTTGAAAATTCTTTAGGCTGTCTAATGTCGGTCAGCAGTTATCTTCAGGAGAAGGTCATCAGTTCTGGAAGGTCCTGTGGACATGGACAGAAGAGATAGATAGATAGAGATAGATAGATAGAGATAGATAGATAGATAGATAGAGAGAGAGAGAGAGAGAGAGAGGGGGGGGGCGATGACTTTCTTTGTTGCTTCTAGGGTTCTCTCTGCGGACCGGCTGTGATTCTTAAAGAGGCGTAAGAAGTTCCTTAGATAAAATCAATGCATTCTGCAATCCGATTGGTTAGTGTGTGGCCAAATCATCTAGCAGGGAGATTGATTTGACAGAGAAAAATAAGTTTCTTTTTTTAAATTTTATTTATGAATGCTACGTATGTCTTACCGTCCACCTTACAAACCCTTTCTCCGCGTGGCATTCAAGCTTTGATGGATGATAACTCATTTGTAAAAAGAAAACACCAATTTATCTCCCAACTTATAATGCTGAGTGCTTAGCAAGCAGGCATAAAATACTATTTTCGAGTTTGTGGTATGACTCAACCTAGGATTGAACACCAACCTCCAGATCCAGTAACGAACACTCTAATCTTTAACTATTATGCTGAATGAGTAAAGACTAAACAATATATATAGTTTATTTCATTTAAACTTAAAAATGTAATATTTTTGCTGTTATTGTTTTAGCGATTACTTTTTTACTGGTATTAATTAGCTCCCCTGAGCCTTGAAGAGTCTCCTCCCCTGTATATGTATTATCGCCACACACACACACACACACACACACACACACACACATATATATATCTTTATATATATGAAGTTAGGTATATCCATATGCTGATATATTTGCATACACAGGATACATTTTAAATATTTCAGATATGCATTTAATTTGATTGATAGCCATTAAACACCGATTAAAATTCCCCGAAGTTTATTTTTTATGCTAAGTCCATTAATCTTAAGTCTTAAATTTAAGACATTTTCTAGAATTAAAATCATGTAAAAAATGTTAATCAAAATTAGAATAAGCATTCCAAACCTATGGTAAAGTAACTGTATTAATGATATTAATTAGCTCCCATAAGTCTTAGGGAGTTTCCTCCCATTACATACACATGAGTTTCCTTCCCTACATATGCATTATCAGAAATGCATGCCCGTAGATAACTATTTTATATATATATATATATATATATATATATATATATATATATATATATATATATATATATATATATATATATATATATAAACTTTTATAGTGCTTTATATGTTACTAGTGAGGAATACCCGGCATTGCCCGGATGGAAGATATTGGCGCAAGGACGAAGCGATGTTAAGAATGGCTTCCATAAAATAAAAAAAGATAGAGAGAAAGGTGGGTAATTAGTTTTCCACGCTAACTATTAGGCCGAAGAGGACAGTAAATTCAATGAGTTGATAAATAACTTTTGTCTGGGTGGAGGATATTGGCACAAGGACGAAAAAGAAAGATAGAGAGAGTGAGAGGTGGAATCGAACTCGAAACGTAGGGTAATTAGGCTTTCTCACTAAACAGGATAGTGAATTCAAATAGGATAGTGGATTTGGTAATTAACTTAAGAATCATGGGAGTCGTCTTACATTTTGTTTCTTCCGAATGACTGTCGTTTGATTGTTATCATCTTTCATTTCTTGTAATAAATAATTTTACTCATAATTTTTCTTTATATATATATATATATATATATATATATATATATATATATATATATATATATATATATATATATATATATAATAAGTTTTGTTTTCGGTTTCGATTTAAGTTGATGCACCAAAGTCATATGGAAATATTCTTTTTATTTTTGAAATCACAACTTTATAACATATAAGAATCGATAGAAAATTGACTCTATAAATAATATATACGAAATCTGCATAAATTAAAATGTCATTTAAACGTATTTTACGATCGGTCCAACCGGGTTTCTCTGGTAGCTTAGATAAATACTTTTGCAGTTTTAACAAAAGAGCTACAATAATATCGTCTCCATTTACGCTGAACATCTACAGAATGCCAATATCAATATATTACATATAAAAGAGTCCGCTCTGGAATTTCCACAGGTCTCTCTAGTTTTTTAAAAATTTTTATTATAACATCACCCTGCAAGGTCTATATCTATATCACGAAGAGTTCGGCAGGTTAGAAGGAATCTATCAATCAATAAGGGGTTTATTACTCAATGAGGAACCTCTCCCTGGACTTTAGCCATCTATCTCTGTCCCTAACTATCTGCTGCTATGTGGGACCCATGTTTTGTATCAGGTCATCCATCCATCTCGTTCTTGGTCTTCTCTTTGACCTCTTATTTTCACGAGGTGTCCATTCCATTAATAAGGAATACGTTTTATTAATTTGTAATTTGAAAACGATGCTGTGAGAAAATTTATTTTCTTAGTCAAAATGGCGGATGCCCACGAATCTATACAAATCTTTTTGGCTTGGAACAAAGTGTAGCATCTGTTCTGATATTACACTTTGTATATTTTGTCCTTGATCAGTGAAGAAGTTCTGAACTGAAGCGATTTTTATTTTTATTACCAGAGTGCCCATTTTTGATGAGCTAGATCCCCCTAACATTAAAAATCGACTAAATTTGTTCTCGTAGGGAGACAAGTGAATCGGTAAATTTGTCTGTTTTTTATTATTTTATTTATTTATTATTTCTTTTTTTTTTTGAGAAAAATCGATGATATTTGAACGAATAAATGCGAAAGTTAGGCACAATTCACACTGTCCTATTTCAGGTTAACTGAACTTTACATAACAGATTGTATTTATTTGCTTCCCCACTGAGCAAATTAGGCACAAGGCCTTTTTTAATGTGGAGTGAGAGGGAGAGGGAGGGAAAAGGGGGACCAGCTCCCGATGGGTGGGAAATGAGAGCTGGATAGTGACAACTGGTATGAAGGGTTGCCCCTACATTGACCAAGGTCTGATATGTGGGGTTAGCCCAACATATCAGATATCAATATATTAATATATATATATCACATATATTAATATATATATCACATATCAATATATTAATATATATATATATGTTTATTATATATATATATATATATATGTTTATATGTTTATTATATATATATAATAAACATATAAACATATATATATATATATTAATATATTGATAATAAACATATATATATATATATATATATATATATATATATATATATATTATCAATATATTAATAGCGTAGTACCTTTAATGTACGTACGTGTGTTACGGTTTCCAAATTCTAAATTATTTGATCGGAGGATCCTATTCATTAAAAGGGAGGGGTGGAAGGTACATACTACGAACATTAAATTATTAGTATATAAATACGCTAATTTAATGTTCGTAGTATGTTATCACCTTCTAACCCCCTGTTTTTTAATAGATAGGATCACCCGATCACCGAAGACGCAATGTAAAAAATAAAATGAAAAAACAAACAAAAAAATCAGTGTCACTTTTGGGCCATACGTGAAATTAAAATAGACCTTCTTGGTCTTCTGGCTAGGATCCAAGGGTAGTATCTGTTCTGTCTAAAGATGGTATAATGATATCGTGGGGTTTCCGTTCGTGCCAGGCCTCTATACAATGGAAATCTGTTAAAGACTCCTATAAGGATATTGCAGATAAATCGTTATAACCAGATATATTATGACATATAATATTAACCAGATTACTTAGATAAATAATATACACTTTTAATAAAGGCGCTTTGGCCTTTTTATCAGGATCAAAGTGTAGTATCTGTTCCGGCAGATGCTGCACTTAAGATAATTTGTACCAGTCAATGGAGGGGAAACCCTCTATACTGGGACAATTATTATTTTTGGTAACCAGAGTGCCCCCTTTTTGCCTACTTTTAGGGGAGCTGGTTTTAACCTCACATTAAAAACGGCCTTGTGCCTAATTTACTCAGTGGGGGAGCAAATAAATACCATCTGTTCCGGCAGATGCTGCAAGCTATGACTAGCTATGACTAGCAAAGACCAGATGTGGGGGCAGCCCCACATGCCTGACCTTTAACCAGCTCCCATTTCCCACCTCTCGGGAGCTGGTCCCTTTTTCCCTTCCCCCTCCCTTCACTCCTCACATTAAAAATTGGCCTTGTGCCTAATTTGCTCGGTGGGGGAGCAAATAAATACCATCTGTTCCGGCAGATACTGCAAGCTATGACTAGCTATGACTAGCAAAGACCAGATGTGGGGGCAGCCCCACATGCCTGACCTTTAACCAGCTCCCATTTCCCACCTCTCGGGAGCTGGTCCCCTTTTTCCCTTCCCCCTCCCTTCACTCCTCACATTAAAAATTGGCCTTGTGCCTAATTTGCTCGGTGGGGGAGCAAATAAATACCATCTATTCCGGCAGATACTGCAAGCAAAGATCATATTTGGGGGCGACCCCACATATAAGACCTTGGTCAATGTAGGGGTAACCCTTCATACCAATCGTCACTATCCAGCTCCCCTACTCCCCGAGGAGTTTGTCCCCATTTCCCCTTCACTCCTCACTTTAAAAATCGGCCTTGTGCCTAATTTGCTCAGTGGGGGAGCAAATAAATACATCAAAGTGTAGTATCTGTTCTTCAGATGCTGCACTTCCATTTCTTGTTCTCTTTCGGTGGAGGATCAGTCCTTCACGACTGAGACAATTTTTTATTTTTGTACCTTTTCTCCACGTTAAAAAACGACACTGTTGTCTACCTCTGTCCCGTGGGGAGGCATTGTAAATAGGTACAATAATATCGCGGGGTCTTCATTCACGCTGAACGTCCATAGAATGGCTAGCAGCAGTATATTACATATAAAAGATGTAGCTGTGGAATTTCCACAGGTCCCGCTAGTTTTTAATTAATATTTAAAGTTGAGAACTTTACGAGATGATATCGCACCGACAGCATCAACTAATTTATGAAAACTTCAATTGAAATTTAAAAAAAAAAATAGAAAAAATAACAATCTTTAAGTTCTGCTCTCTTTAAGAGAATAATTTTAAATTCAAAAATTATTTATAGCGATTGTCCGAAAAATTGACCGAGGTGCAGTGGCTGACAGTGGTGTGCCGTGGCGTGCAGAGGTCTTGTGACGCGCCGATGATGCACAGCGTCAACTCCTTGATTGTATGTTTCAACAACTCATGTAAAAGTCCTAGTACTGAGAAATATTACTAAAAAGAAAGAATATGGTCGACTGCCCTTCAAATCTGAATACCCAGGGCCACCGTCACGCCCCATCCATCACCCCTCCGCCAATGTGCACACCACTACGAACGGTATATCGAAACAATTTTATATCTATATAAATAAAACAGTAAATATGTGTCTGTCTGTGTGTAAATATTTAACCGATAAACTCTTAAACTATTGGTCACATAACACAGAAATTAATAGTAAATAGTAATCACAAGCCCCCCCCCCCAAAAAAAAATGGATTATAACGAGTAAAATCTTTGTTTGGATGGATGGTACAGAAGTCGGTAAGTTGAAAATGCAAAATGTTCATTTCAATTGCCGACATATTTTTATTGGTTTTGCGCATGCGCAAATTAAATTTATTTCTTAAAATTGTTTAATATTAAATCTTTCTTATCGATCTCTCGATAATCACATCGGTAGGAAACGCGGCAGTGGAGCGCTAACTGTTTTGGTTCCGATTCTAGCTGATGGCGCTCAAGCTGTTTTTGTAAAACTTTTTAAATCAGTATATTAGGTTCAATATAATATTCAACAAAGAGTTTGCTCTGCAATAATAAATATGAAGTATGCATGAATTAGAATATATTTAAGCGTATTTCACGACCGGGCAGGGTCGGACTCCTTTCCCCTACCGCTAGCGAAAAATGAATATTTACCTCTGTTTAAATTTGTTGTTGTTTGGTGTGTTGCTTGTCTGTAATCCGATATTCACCACGCGGCATTGTGTTAACGTGCTGAGGTCGTGAGAAATAATGCACATGTCTGAGTTGAGTTTGAAAAGAACACACACACACACACACACACACACACACACACACACACACACACACACATATATATATGCATGTATGTATGTAAAGTTTATTATTTTCTTCTATACTCTGCGGCTGACACGGCTTAAATGTTAAAAAATAAAAAAATAAACAAAAAAAAAAACAAAAAAAAAACGGAGAACAGCGTTTTATTAGGAGAGGAGGCGATAATGAGGAGAGGAAAGAGGATAATTGTTACGTGCAGGAAGAGGAGATGAAAAGGGGGATAATTAGGAGAATAAAAAGGGGAGGATAGAGAATGGGTAAGAAAATGTGGACGAGGAGTTGGATGAGGAGGGGAGAGAAGATGGAAAAATAAATCAAAAACCAGTTGGTGGAGGAGGGGTCGAATGATAACATTGAATTTAAAATTTGAAATATGCATGTACACAATAAATATGCTCGTATGTATTCATGAACTCTTCCAGATAAACGCAACAGTGGAGATGATAGAAGCTTTTTTTTACTAGGGGGCGAGACCACCGTTTATCAAGGCCCGAAGGCCACTCGAGGACAACATTTAATGAGCGTCAGGTGGTGATTGGTGACTCTTGAGCTTGAGTAGTGATCTGGTTATTCAAGAGGATGGCTAAAGAGGAACTTGTTTACATTAGACTTGAAAATGGCCATGTTATAATCAGTTGGGAAGCAACCCGGCGGTATTGTGTTCTAGGTAAAAAAATACTTTGCTCGTAGAATTCACATTTCGTTTTAAGCACAGATAGATTATAAGGGAAATTGTTGGCAGTTGTTGTAGCTTGACAGGTGTCCCCTGAAAATGCTCTACAAGGGGGTGGGGCATGGACAGAAGCTCAGATGAGAACTTGCCATTAAAATAACGATAGAACAAAGATAAACTCGCTATGTCTCTTCTGTGAGAAAGAGGGAGTAGATTGAAGAAGAGGGCTCCGCTCACTAGATTTTGAAGACGGTTTTTAACCTAAAGAAAGATCCTCCAGTACAGGAAGCCGTGTCAGTGAAGGGTTTGAAAGTGCATATCTATATACTTATAAAACTCTGAAGACTGTGCGCCCTTGCTTAACGCTTGACTTGTCTTCGATGATCGACCAATTCCATTTTTGAAGAAAAGAAAATATGTGTGTGTATATATATGTATATGTATATATATGTATATATATGTATATGTATATATATATGTGTATATATATATTTATATATATGTATATATGTGTATATATATATATATGTATATATGTGTATATATATGTATATATAAATGTATATATATGTGTATATATATGTATATATATGCATATATATATGCATATGTATTTATATATATATATATATGTATATATATATATATATATATATATATATATATATATATATATATATATATATATATAACACGACAGAGTTATTGATTGAACACGTGAGTTATTCCATCCGCTAACCGCCCTGCACCCAGCTTTATAAAAAATATTTTTGTTAACTATAAATACTCCAAGCTTCAAAGAAACAGAAAAAGAAAACGGTAACAACAACAATCATTCCTGACGATGATCGAATGCACCGATAGAAAGCGCTTGAGAAGAATATGGCTGAACAATAAATTCGGGCGCTATTATATACACCGTACCAACTGAAATAAAAAAAAAAAGACCGCTCGGCGAATTGGAAAAATATCCAGAAAAATCAGAAAAAAGAATAACTCTGTCGTGTTCAATCAGACGTGCTTGAATAATGATTTGCTGCCAATATATATATATATATATATATATATATATATATATATATATATATATATATAAAGGCTGCCTGTCTGTCTCCATATTTTCAATCTCTATCTCCTCCAAAACTAAAAGTCGCCAACCGGCGCTAGGGGCCCTCAAATTATTGGATTTTTTACTGGCCGTTCTTTTAAGTGGTTAAAATAGTTTTTAAGGGGTCAAAATTGAAAAAGTTGTAAGATATTTTCTAAATTCATCTTAGTTTATTTTTTATGTTTTAATCAGTTCATATGCGTGTCACATTGGTACAGTGGTAACGTCACCAGCTTTGAATGCTACAGTTTTAATTTCGATTATAGCTGATGTCACCAAAATGTATTTTTTATTTAATTTTAAAATCATGACTCTATGAATTATCATATGCGAAATTAAAATATCATATTTAAGCGTATTTTATGCCCGGGAAAAGTTAGGCGCTCCCCCCTCACTAGTATATATATATATATATATATATATATATATATATATATATATATATATATATATATATGATTAGTTTTTTTTTGGAAAAAGAATTCCAGCAGAGTGCTCAATTAAAAGGAAAATCCAAATTTTAAGAGCGTACTTATATTTTTATATTTTGTGTACAGAAAGTTGTTAGTTGAGACAGGTCATTGGTACCGTCGGTTTCAAGCCCGATAATAAGGCCAGTTTAAGGTATCCTTATCAAGCTCTCTTCAGCCAAGAGACGAATATTGGCTGAAGAGAGCTTGATAAGGATACCTTAAACTGGCCTTATTATCGGGCTTGAAACCGACGGTACCAATGACCTGTCTCAACTAACAACTTTCTGTACACAAAATATATATATATATATATAATTTCAGTGTAAACAAAATTTCCCATTTTTCTTTTTGGCGTCGAGAGGTTCTAGGTTTCCTGAGGAAGTCTCTTTGACTGAAACAGATTGCTATTTGTAGCAACCATATGTAACTGTTTACCCTCAAATAATAAAAAAAATATTTTGCTCTTTTATTGAGCACTATTTAACAACTTCGTTGTCTTCATTAGTCCCGACTTTTGAACACCTCAAACCTGAATATATATATATATATATATATATATATATATATATATATATATATATATATATATATATATATATATTCTATTTGTTTTTACATGAGCAATAATATGTTGCTGCACATTCATGAGCACGTTTCGGTCATCTAGTTACTAGTAACTAGATACCTCCTTAGGCGATACAGCTTCTACGAAAGCTCAGTTTGTAATGAAAATATTTCAAGTCTTCAGTGTCATAGGAAATTATTATTAGGAGGTTCCGTCATAATAAAAATAAGTAATAAAATAAAGGTGTATGTAAAGAAGACAACATAGGGGCGTAAATTATGGTCTTTATTGGAATATAGGAATAATGAGGGAAAGATGGGGAGGTTAAGAAACCAGAGATAAAGATAACAAAAGACTGTCACGGAAGATATATGTATGTGTGTGTGACAGCCGCTAACATCGCAAATGCCTTAAACATTAACGTTATACCGAGTATTGTGTCAATTAGCAGAGGTATGTCAAGTTAACAATTTCTGGAATATCTATGTGAAAAAGGGGCTATAAAATAAATCTCAATTACTCGGTTATAAAAATGCATTTAAATCTACTCGAATTTGTCAGAAAACGAATGACTTAGGTTGCCTTCTCACATATCACTGCTACCTTCACTACATACATTTGTAAATAAATTAAAGGATAGAGAGGAAAAGAAAAAGAGAAAAAAAAGGGAAGAAAGAAAACTACAACATAAATAATTAATTTTAAAACATTCTTTCTTATCCTCTTCCCTTCTCTCACTTTCCTCCCCTACTACCTTTCTACTCACAATATTTCTTTACTTATTTATATGTGAAACCTTAAATTCTACTACTACTACTACTACTACTACTACTACTACTACTACTACTACTACTACTACTAATAATAATAATAATAATAACATAACAATAATTCTGATTTCGTTTATCAATGTCTCTTTGGAAAGGGATGGGATTCATTTCCAGAGGATTTCCCTCAATCCCGGCTTCAAACCAGGAGCTTCAAAGATCAAGCGTTTTCCTAAGGATGTTGGTGGTACCTATAATTGCAGAGGTTTGAAGGCCACCTAAAACATCGAGGATTTGTAGTTTTTTCAATTGTCCTTCCAGACGACTTGATACCACTCCTAATGTACTAACTACGACCGGGATCATTTGTGTCTTAACCCCGTGTATACGCCTTATCTCCAAGGCCAATGGAGCATAATTGCCCACTTCTCATTCTCCTTTTCTCTCACATTCCGGTCCCAGGGTACTGAAAAGTCTACAATTTGCCAGTTTTTTTAGACTTTCTCAATGACGACCAAATCCGGACGATTTTCCAATTGCTTGGTCGTTATGACACTTTTGTCCCACCCTACCGCTACCTTGCCATCCTCACTTGTTCTCACTTCATCAGGCACTTCCTCAAACCATTTTCCAGCACACTTCACCCCAACCTTCTTACACACCTCCCAATATATCCAGAGTCTCATGCGATCATGTCTTTTGCGCTACTCTCTCTGGGCCAGTCCATTACACCATGCTGCAAGGTGCGCAATTGTCTCTGAGATCTTACCACAAATCCGGCATTCTGCAGCAACTTCCTCTCCTAGAACCACTTTTTTGCACAATCGTGTTCCTGATGACTGCTCTTGTGCTGCACAAACAAAAGCTTCAGTACCCTTAGCCAGATACCCAGCTCTAAGCCATTGCCATGATCTTTCATCAGCCACTTCTGTAGGTGTATCAGAATTTGGGAGAATTTTTGACACCCCTCGCACGAAACTGCGAATAAAATATAAAAAAAAAAAACTCGTAATTTCTCTTTTTAAAGTGGGTTGTTTATTTTCTTTATAGAATATACTTCTAAAATAAACTAATAAAGTTGTTTAAAAAATAATAGAAATATTATTTTTATTATTTATAAAACAGTGTTTACAGAGTACAGGCGCGGCGACGCGCGCATTCAATAACGCCATTTTTTTACGTAATGAAATCAATTGAAATTTACAAGTTAAATATTTCTCAATTTTTAAATTTTAAAAATCTATAAAAAATTTTCTAATGGTTCAATTTTTACGATATTTTCAGGGTCAATGTAAAATTTTATGCTCTTTCCAATAAACCAAATTTAATATTTTAGACAAAGTTTTTTTTTGTGAAATTAACCCCCCCCAAATGTCTATTAAAATTTATATAATTAATTGACTCACCAAAGTTTTATATATCAAAAATTGAAGATAAAAGATCAATAAATAAAATATTCAAATTTAAAACAAAAAAAAGAAGTGCTTTTTAGAAATTTACCCGTAAAGTTCAAATTTTAAAACTTTGTTTTTTTCAAAAACCACGTTGATTTTCTCGTTTTTTTTTTTGTGTGGAAACTTATTTTATGTTTACATAATTCACTTAATAATTTTTTCCTATTTTACCCAATGGTTTTTTTTTTTTCGATATTAAAAAAAAAAAAAATTCATTCGCTAAATAAGAATTTCAATATATTAAATCAATAATTCATGTAGTTCTTGAGAAGTTTAAAAAAAAGAGAATGGAAAAGTTGTTGATCCATGCAGCTGTGAGTGGTCACAAAATCCATGAATGAAATGTTTGTATTTTGTGTGTACGGCAACCGAGCAGCAGCATATTATACCCAGTTAGAGTGGAAATGAAATATTGCAAAAAATAGCTAAAGGGAATTAATGTTTAGTATATATATTACAAAGGGAGAGAACCGAAGCTGAATAATGGTCCTTTTACCCACTGCTGCAAGTTCGTTCACGCGCAAACAAACCTCTGTCGTTGGAATAAGATCATTTGCTTTATATATATATATATATATCAGTATTTTCATTTAACAGAAAATACGTTTAATGTTTAACATTTCAGGGAACAAGTAGCTTCCATGAAGAAATGCACATTTAATAAGCAACGTTTGGAAAATAATTATTTTTTCACTTACATGCTTCCATAGTTAACAAAGTTAGAATTCCTTTAACATCCGGGTTCTTTAATGAACGAAACACTATTATGGAAGACACGGCCTGCCGTTAGTCTTGGTTGAAAAATCCTTTCATTTAAAAAATACACGGATTATAATATATAAATATTGATAAATTCTCATACAGGAAGAATAGGAGTAAAAAATTAGTAAAAATGGAACAGGTTTGTGATTTTTTGGCAGTTATATATTTATATAAGAATTCGACTAGCGTTTGTTTTTGGCTTTCCGTGAAAACTTTCTCAAACAAAATCGATGGAAAAAAATTGTATATTTCTCGATTAAATCTTTTATGATATTAAAATTGGGTATTTGCTCATTTTATTGAAATAAAAATTAAGGTTTGAAATTACATTTTTATTTTGCTATAAGCTTGTATACGTTGGGGGGGTCTATTCTATCAGTCATTTATTATGGCGGGTTGGCTACAATTCTCATACACCTACCACTTTTGCTATATCCTGAAAGAACCTTCAATGCATTTTCTTCCTAGCCAGTTCCTCTGTCCTTTCTCTATCCATACGTTTCACATAATCAGCCTTGGTCTCACATACCTCAATTTCATTGGCCACAACCTTAAGCATCCACTCCTCACTTCTAACCACATGCTCCTTCAACGACATCTCCTCGGTTCTAACACAATCTTTTACACTTTTCAATCCTCTTCCACCGTCTTTCTTCTTTTGATACAGCCTGGCTACGCTACTTCGAATGTGAAATGTACCAAACATTGCTAAAACTTTTCTTGTTTTGATATCCATGTCAGACCATTCTAAAATTTCGCACTGTATCTCAAAACACTGACTGCCCATGCATTTACTGCTTTCATTAGGTTTCCTTCATACAATTTCGACTTCGCAATTAGATTCACTCTTCTAAGATACTCCTTCCTGACTTTTTCCTTCGTTTCTCTGTTCATGATGCCTACACGCTTCAACACTCTCAAATACTTATACCCTGTATCTTATTTCATGATTTATCCATTTGGCAGCACTATTTCATTCGAATTAACCTTTACTCCTCTTTTCATCACCATCACCGCGCATTTACTAAACCAAAACTCCATCCCAATGTCTTTTGAGTATGTCTCCACAAGTTCTACCAGTCTCTCCATTTCCTTTTCATTTCTACCAAATATTTTCAAATCATCCATAAACAGTAGATGGTTGAGGCTCTGTCACCAGATCCAAAGTTATACCCCAGTTTTTCTCTCTTCAAGAGGATCCTCAGTGGTATCATTATCATTAAAAAAAGAAGTTGCGATAACAAATCTCATTGGAATATTCCACGTTTAATGCCAACCTGCCCCATCACCTCTCTGTTTGCCGTCAGCACCTTTTTCCATTGAGCCATACTTGTCTCTAAAAGCCCTACCAAATTCTCAGTAACCTTCATCATCAATAGCGTTTCACGTATCGATGAATGAGGAACCATGTCATAAGCCTTTCTATAATCGATCCGTGCTACGCTCAGATTTCTCTTCTTCTCTGCATCCCTCATTAATGCTTTATCAATCAGTAGTTTCTGTTTAATACCTCTCAAGCCTTTTCGACACCTCTTCTGTTTGTTAGGAAAAACACCATTACTCTCAAAATGTTCATAAATTTTCTCCGCAAAGATTCCAGTCAACAGTTTCCACATCAGTGGCAGACAGGTAATTGGTCTATAATTATTGACATCTTCTCCCTTTGAAGGATCTTTTCTAATCAGTGTTGTTCTTCTCTTCACAAGCCAATCAGGGGCATCTCCCGACTCTACGACCCTTTGCAGAGCAGCAGCTATAGGTGGATAAAGGCATGGAAACTGTTTAAATCAGAAGCCCATCACTCCATCTGGACCGGGTGCCTTCCAGTTTGTCATCCTTCGTATGCCAGCCTTAACGTCATCGATGGTTATCTCAACGTTCTTCACCTGCTGCATTTCTGATAGCCTTTCTCTGACCTTTCCCAACCTGCTAGCTTTCTTATTATATCGCCCTTCGACAGACCAAATTCCACTCCAGAACTTTTGTGAATGTAGTAAATGAATGTATTGGCGATGATACGTACGACTTTTAGGAGACGAACCTTTAAAAGGTATCTTTTTTTTTTTTTGTTAAAAATATTTAAAATTTACACTCTTAACCTTAACTTTAACCCCAATTTCATCTTATTTTATTTTTATTTTTATTTTTATTTTAATTTTACTTTGTTTATCAACATCAAAAAACTAACCATTTTCCTTTATATTTTAAATATTTTCCAGATACATCTGCCTTACTTAAAAAATGCTAAGTTTAGTTTTGGTGTCTTAAATAAAAACCCACCCAATATTTTTGCTGATGAGGAGGCTTTGTTTCAAAAAAAACTATATTATAAAATTATTGCCCAAGACTCACTATCTCTCACAATAAAAAACATCGTTTCCGAAATAATGATCGTACAATTTATTGATTTTGTTTTGTTCTTCCTTATGAAACAGATTTTTAATTTTTAATTTTAATTATATATTATCAAGCATCTTACTCAATATATATATATATATATATATATATATATATATATATATATATATATATATATATATATATATATATATAGCCCCTTTAAGAAACTCGTTTCTTATCGTTGAGTACTTTCAGTTGAAATAAAATCGGTCAAATTAGCTCATGTGCGCAGATAATCATATACTGATTAGATCACTCTGACAGACGTTAAAAACATTTAAAAGAATAAATGTTTAAGTTTCAACAGTATTTCTCGCGTTTAACGGTGGCCGAATGAATTAGACCCTTGCTAATGAAGCCAGACATGGTTCTGTTGCCGGGTTCGAATCTGTCAACTGGTGTTAATCGTGACACTCTGCACTGATGATTTCCGAAAGGATGAAACACTAGTGTCTGTAGAGATTTATTAATTATTATAGTAAATAATTATATATATATATATATATATATATATATATATATATTATTATGATAATCATCATTACAGTTGCTGTTATTATTATTATCCCCGTTATTATCCCTGTCATTGTTACCATAACCGCTACCATTATCTTCATTTTCACTGTTATTAACATTAACTTTGACTTTACTTTTATCACAACTACTGGTAATATTATTTTTAATGTTTTTTTTTTAATTTTGTCTTTATCTTCATCTTTATTTTTATCTTCAATTCTACTTCTATTTTATTTTCATCTTTATTATTACTACTATTATTATAATTTGCATTATTATTATCTTTCGTACTATTATAATTACCCTACTATTATTTGGTATATTTTTACCACTCTCATAAGTAGTAATAGTTTCCTTACTCCTCCACTTTGCCATCTATGTTTCGTTAACCTTCTGTATCAAGTTAAACGCACTCATAGTCATTGCCATCCTAATCTTCGACAGCCCTCTTATAATTATACTCCCAATATCATAACAGAAGAAACTTATAAATATATTACCGCTTTCAATTTTACAACCTTGCATAACTCCCCCCCCCCAAATTATAAGCGATTTTATAACCGCCATTTGCCGTTTAGGTTGCACCAATCAAAATTACCACTCCATAAAAATAGATACCCCAAAAACCGTTAAAATAAATTACCACGCAGCAACAATACACCTCCAATTTAACCCTAATACATATACCCCTTAAACTCAACACTATGTTAAAGACCATATAAAATCTTATATATCATACTATATACAACAAGCTTCTCCTTTATTTATTTAGAATTCAATAAAGCTTCCCCCAACATTCTATAATTCCTCTTAATCTTTTTCGTCCCTAATGAACCCTACGCTAGACGCGGCATTTCCCCCATGCCACCTAGCACCTTCTCTACTCTTCTGATGAGAAGCATTAGGCTTGGAAATCCCTGGCATAGAGAGTTCCTTCTATCCCCCAAATTTTGCCTGTATTCCATTATTCAATAAATGATCCATTCTATATCTACCTATATATAGTTTTGTGTCTTCATTTCATACTCTAGTTTTCCTATTGTATAAGCTCCGATAATAATTGTTGAGCTTGGCATTATCCGGATAAGTCTCCTCTTGTGGAATTGAACCTTCTCTTTTCCTCTTACACATTAAGCTATATATATATATATATATATATATATATATATATATATATATATATATATATATATATATATATATATATGCGTGTGTATGTGTGTATATGTATATGTATAAATAGAAAGCGATCATCTAATTTCATTCTAAAATGAATAAAACACAATATATTTATTTAACTGAAATCAGTCCCATTTAATATTCTTAATAGTGTAATACGCATTTATTGTCCATCTAATTCACAAACAATGTCTTAACAGTCTGTTTTAAGAAATCGATATTTTCTTTTATTCATCATTGATTTTATTGCATCAATTTTGCCGCACACGAGTAATTAGTTAATATGTATCAGGAAATCAGTGCAGACATAGAAATAGTATATCATACTACGCCAGTTAAGCTGTCTTGTAGCCTTATATGTTGAAAATAAACAAGATAACACGGAGGCATATTATTGATTATTGGAATCATTTGAGTAATTTGTACATTTAGTTATTTATTTGCGGACCGTTATCTCCATCTTAATAATCGTTGTTTCACGGTGTTTCGGCCACCTATTCTTGTGGCCTTCCTCAAGTGGTTAACCGCGATGGAATAGTTGGCCAAAATGTCGTGAAACAACTATGCAGTCTGCAAATAAATAAATAAACAAGGAGGTAGTTAAAAAGAATATGTATTTATAGGATGTATAGAAGTGATGTGTTGATATACGAGGGGCGTGCAATTAGTAATGCCCCTGACCCACTTCCCATAGCAGTAGAGAAACGAAACCTGGCACAGTTATTAGTCTTTTTTTACATAGGAACCATCCAGAGTTATGCATTTCTCCCATCGTTTGATGCAGCTCTGGAGACTGCTTTTGTAGAACACCCCAGGTTGGTCCTTCAACCACGACGTGACTTCAGAAATCAAGGCTGCATCATCTGGGAAACGCTTTCCTTTCAAAAACAACTTCATGGCTGAGAAGAGGTGAAAGTCAGAGGGTGCAAGGTCAGGAGAGTAGGGAGGATGGGGAAGGATTTCATTACCACACACCCGTGCTTCTGATCTGGCGAAATGGGAGTTGTGTACCGGAGAATTATCCTGCAGGAGGAGAGTACCTTTACTGATCTTGCCCCGCCTCTTGATTTTGATAGCTTCCTTTGATTTCCTCAAAAGTAAAGCATAATAGGCTCCTGTAATTGTGGTACCCTTTGCCAGGAAATCTGTCATCACTACTCCGTTCTGGTCCCAGAAAACTGTGATCATGACCTTGCCAGCCGAGGACTGCACACTTGCCTTCTTTGGAGGTGGTGAGTCCAAGTGCTTCCACTGCATTGACTGGGCTTTGATCTCTGGATCATAGTGATGGACCCAGGTTTCATCCTGTGTAATCAGTCTTTTGCAAAAACTTTGACTCATCTTCAGGGCACATTTCCAAATTCATCCTCGAGCACTCGACGCGTTTTCGCTTCTGGAATGGTGTGAGCAACCTGGGAATCCATCTGACAGACACCTTATGCATATGTAAATGGTCATGAATGATAGTTTCCACAGACCCTGTACTAATCTTGACATCTTGGGATATTTGTCGAATAGTAATGGGCCGATCTTCCAAAATGGCAGCCTCA
This sequence comes from Euprymna scolopes, assembly GCF_053919585.1. Taxonomy (NCBI): domain Eukaryota; kingdom Metazoa; phylum Mollusca; class Cephalopoda; order Sepiida; family Sepiolidae; genus Euprymna; species Euprymna scolopes. The sequence continues at coordinate 150,899,728 of NC_136483.1, forward strand.
ACTTGACGGACAGATACTTCATCAATGGCAGAAGGTGGGGCGACCAGGTCTGGGAACTGTTTCCGCAGACTTCCGGCCATGTTTGAATTCACGATGCCAGCGTTTTACAAGATCATATGATGGGGCATTATCACCATAAGTTTTTTTCATTTCATCAAAAGTCTCCTGTGGTGTGCTTCGTTTCAAATACAAAAACCGGATCACTGCTCGCCATTCAACAGGATCCATTTCACACCTGACTCAGTTCAAACACCTGTAAAACAGAAACTACAATTAGTTCAGAGCTGTAATTTGCCACATAACCCGTAGAGATATAAATCATTGCACATGCAAAATTTTAGCTATATCAGATAACTGGAAGTGGGTCAGGGCATTACTTATTGCACGCCTCTCGAAATTGGATTGGTCAAAAGCAACTCTCTCTTTCTTTCCACCATTATGCATAGTGTCAGGAAGAGCATATCTACTGATGCAATAGGGTAGAGAGAGTCTTTCTTTTTACGAGTAAATTTTTGATTTATTTTTTATATTTCAAATCGGTATTTTCGCGAAAAAAATTTATCGACATAATTTTTAAAAAACTTTTCTTGTTTTCTTACGTCTTAGTTTATTAAAAAAAAACGATCGGCTCATAAGAGTAGTGGTCGATGGACAAAAATCAGAGGCCTGCAGTATTAATGCTAGAGTCCCTCAGGGGTCAATCCTGGGCCCAACTCTCTTCCTGATCTACATCAATGACCTCCCTAAACACATACTTAAATCATTCGTTGACATCTGTGCTGATGAAACGACCATCTACGGCAACACGTCAAAGGCTGTAAATGACAAAGTTCTCTCTGATTCTCTCTCCTCTGATCTCGAGCGCGTGGTGCAATGAGGGAAGACGTGGCTGGTTACCTTTAATGCATCTAAAACCAAACTCCTATCCTTACAACATCAATGCTCTGATCCCCATCTGGCATCAATCGGGATGGATGGCTCTCGTCTGGGAGAGGCCCCGTGTTTTGACAAGCTTCTGGGTTTGACCTTTACTCCTGATCTGAAATGGAACACGTACATCAAGTCTGTTGACAAGATCGCTAGAAAGATGGTGGGATCCTTCTACCGCTCCAGAAGATATCTCACTACTGATGCAATTCTCTATCTATATAAAAGCCAAGTACGTCCAAGGATGGAATACTGCTGCCATATCTGCGCAGGAGCTGCTAAAAACAGCCTATCCTGCCTTGACAGAGTACAAAATAGACTTCGTGGCTTAGTGGGGGATGCACTTTTCTCTACCCTGCAACCTCTCTCCCACAGAAAAGATGTTGCGAGCCTATCCTTGTTTTATCGTTATTTCCATGGCAGGTTCTCGTCTGAACTCCAATCTCTGGTTCCCCCTCGCCAATCTTTCACGAAAAACACCCGTCTAGTTGAATCCACTGTGAAAAATTTCCCCCACTCTTTATCTGTGCCTAAATCAAAACGTGGATTCCATGAACAAAGCTTCTTTCTTAGAACTGCACGCCTGTGGAACTCTGTTCCGTCTGCCTGCTTCCCACCTGACTACAACTTGGATGTCTTCAAGTCCAACGTTAACAAATTCCTAATGAACCGCCGCTTAAGTAAACACTTCATCAAATCTCCACACGAACGTAATGTACTTGCAATAACCCTGAGTGGCTTCTGGGCCTTGATAAGTGGTGACCACTGTGTAAAAAAAAAAAAAAAAAAAAAGAATCTTTCTTATGAACAGAAGTTCACCTGATGAAATTCTAGAAAATGTACGCAGGTTTGGATTTGAATCCCTAATAAAGAGAAACTGAATCCCTAATTACAGCCGCACACGATAACGCACTTAGAAGCAACCACATCACAACAAGGATCAACAAGACATCAGAAAACAAGAAAACAATTTAGACTGTGGACGAAGAGTCGACAGGAGGTAGTTTAAAAGAATATGTATTTATAGAAAGCATAGAAGTTATGTATTGATATATAGCATGTCACTGGGTTGTTCAAAAGCAACTCTCTCTTTCTTGCCACCATTATGCATAGTGTCAGGAAGAGTCCATCTACCGATGAAACAAGCTAGATCACCATAATGATGCGAGAAACTCATTATAAGGGGTTAATCAAAGGTATGTGGAGTAATCCTGAAAATGGAATGGTGCCCTCCTCTAAACATTGGTATAGCAGACAATAAAAAGGAAGCCTGTAGGTCACTCACGACTATAGTCAGCCACTAAGCTTAGCTTCTGTTATAATTTCATATAAATAATAATAATAAAAAAAACGAAATCTATTTCGAGTGTGTATTTGCAGAAAGTATGGAAGCAATGTCTTGCCATATAATGCTTCTGGATTGGTCAAAAGCGACCCTCCTCCTCCTCCTCCTCCTCCTCCTCTCTCTCTCTCTATCTATCTTTCTCTCTCTCCTATTATCATTTTTTATTCTTGGGAAGAGTCCATCTAGCGACACAGTAGGGTAGACCACCATAACAATGCTGTGAGAAACAGATTTCGCATCCAGCTTTCAAGCAAAATGCATCTTTTACTAGCGTTATGGGCTGTGGTGACTATTGATAAAGGATGACTAATGGTAAGACCAACCTGACGATACTAACTTTGCCAAGGTAAATGTATAAGAAAATACTATATTATGAGATTTCGCACTGCACCGAAAACCTCAACGCCAGTTACATTGATGGAAATAATCAGGACGTACTGTAATTGTAGGGAAACATGTTGGTTACTCGAAGTTCTGAAAACACCACTCGTTTTTACCAGTAATATAATTCTGTGTAAATAATAATAATAATAATAATAATAATAATAATAATAATAATAATAATAATAATAATAATCTATATAATAAAGTAAAGTCAGTGCGATTTTCGATGTTATCTATCTATCTATCTATCTATATATATATATGTGTGTGTGTGTGTGTGTGTGTGTGTGTGTGTGTGTGTGTGTGTGTGTGTGCGTGTGTTATAAAAATTAATATTTCATTCTGAATAGCCATTTTATTTTTTTAACGTTTCTCCATGTTGTTAAGAACAATAAAATGTAATTCGAGTTAATTCCTCCCTGAAAATAATAATCTCGTTCGGGTTTATTTTCGTATAACGCCATTAAAAATGCAACTCTGCATTGATTCATTATAGAGTAACTTCCCTTCAGAATAAGTAGCACAGTGTATTATTTGAACTATTTTTCCCATCTTGAGTTTTATTTTCACAACGTTTCGGTTGATGCAACCTCCGACCTTCTTCGGGTATATCTTTTCGAACTTAATAATGTTTCCATCGAACTCGGAAATTTGAACGGAATTTCTAACGGAACCATTTTTTTTTTTTTTACTTCACGAGGGTAGCATGGTCCCGTTTTGTAAGCCATGACTGGATATATGGCCTAAGTAATTCACAATTTTATTTTTCAGTCACCCACATTGACACTTCAATCTTTAGTAGAATATCACTTTTACAATTGATTTTTTTCAAGTAAAGGGTGTAATGATTAAATTGTCTCCCTAACAAAAACATCATGATTCCATTTCCGTTTGATGAAAACCGAATTCCTTTTTTGTTGTTGTTGCAGACAATCTACTAGTTGGCCAGTTGTGTACAAATCCCAGGAGCGATAGGAACCTTCTATCATGTCTGAAAGTGACACTATGTTCAACAAGCGAGATCGGAGATGCGCCGCTGTACAACTCATGTTCTTTATCGACCCAAGTTATGAAAACAGGACCATTTCCAGCACCATGAAAATGCAAATCTGAACGATTCAACGCTTGAGAGCACAGCTCAACGCATCGGACGACCCTTTGGAGGTAGTGGAGCGGAGGTCCAAGACCGAGGACACCGCCAGGAAGACACGGAGTAAGAAGTTCATCGAAAAGGTCCAGGCAATCATTAATGAAACTCCCCAGTGGCATATTTGGCAGATTGTCATAGATTTAGGCGTCTCACACACAACTGTGAATGCGTGTGTGAAGGAAGACTTGAATTGTAGGTCCTACAGACGCTATACAAGCCAGATCTTGACTGAGAATACAAAGAACCTTAGGCTAATCAAGTCAATCAGGTTACTCAATAAACTGAAGCATTCAAAGAAGTCCAACATGTTTTGGTTCTTTTGAACCGAGAAGAACTTCTGCCAGGACCAGGTGCACAACAGCCAGAAACATCGCTGGATTGCCACGAATGACAGGGATGATTGCCACGAATAACAGGGACGATTGCCACGAATAACAGGGACGATTGCCACGAATAACAGGGACGATTGCCACGAATAACAGGGACGATTGCCACGAATAACAGGGACGATTGCCACGAATAACTAGGACGATTGCCACGAATAACAGGGACGATTGCCACGAATAACACGGCGATGAAAACAAAGTTTCTGGCCACGGTTACGGTCTTTGGTGTGGTTTCAAGTGAGGGCCACATCATACTGCAACACATCTTCGAAGTCGGCTTGAAATATATCTGGATGTGCTGAAGAGTGTGGTGATCCCTTGGTGCAATCAGGTGGCAACTCCTGGGTGTGGCAGCAGAACTCGACGCCGGCCCACAAGCCCAAAGAGACCTAGATTTGGCCTCAGAAGGAGTGCTACGATTTTTGTATCCTTCTCTCATTACCCCTCCTCCCCGACCTGAACCCGCTGGACTACTTCGTTTGGTAATGCACCGAGAACATCATCAACATGACTTCCCACAACACCAAAGCCAGTCTGATCGTTGCCATCCGCCGAGTATTCGCCGAGCTTCCGCAGGGGTTTAGAAAAGGGCATGCTCCCAATACCGGACCCGTATCGAAACAGTGATTGTGGCTAAAGGCGGCTACATTGAATAAATGTCAGTTCTACTACATAATCAAGTTATCTGAATTGATTTTTCAATAAAAGTTTTAAAATAAATGTTTTTTTTTTAGGACAACAGTTGTTACTGTTCCATCCTGTACTCTAACCACGGTCCTTGCCGGGGAGGGGGAAGTTATATCGGCCGAAACGTTGTGAAAATAATAATCAAGATGAGAACAGTAGTCCGGATAATTCAAATAACACGAACAACCAATCATCATCTAAAAAGTTCAGAAAAGTAACACAATGTTTTTAGAGTTCACTCCGACATATATACTAATGTAAACATGCACTCGGCAACAATGTTGAATGGGTTGCATATGTAATGCGTTGCATGTTTGCAGTGCATACGAATGGGAAACTTGCTGTAAGTCAGAAATGTTTAACCAAGAGAAAGAGAACACAAAATAAATTGAAACGTTTTTAGTTCTCGGTTTTGACACATAGAATTGGATTTATCTTTGACAAAAACAAGCGGCTCTTTGAACGCGTTCATGCTGAGAGATGAAAACTTTGAAAAAAATATATAATGCTATACGTTGTTTGAAGATATAGACCCTTTTAAGTGAACAGGGGCTATAATGAAAAATTAAACTATGACACTAACCCTAGACGGGTTTAACCGGTTTCTTTCGAAGGAGGGAGTTTCATGGGAGTATAAAATTCAGAAGCTGTCCCCAGTCGCATGTATATATGTCTAAAAATTTTCGGCTTAAGCTTAAGGGGTCTCAAGAAAAAAAATTGCAATCCAGGGAATCTTGGTTAATTGGTATCTAATAACTATGGATCAAATTCAATGCAAATCTGAAATATTTGAATTTTCATCTATTCCAACTATAAGAATTTTCATACTATCTTCCGGAGCAGTCCTTTACGCTATTACAATGAAACTGAAATTAAAAACAAATATTTATTAATTGACATCTTCTTTGCAATGAAGTAAACTCCGCAAAATACAGCCCCATCATTCACCCTTACGCCTAACGGTTCCGTTCCATTATGATCAGTTAATAAGTTTCGGATTTCATCACGCAAAGTCATGCGCATACAGGCATGTGCATACTTTATGTATCAAGATTTAGACGCAGCTATGTCAAACAGGGTTAACATTGAACGTTTTTTACGTAGGGATAAAATCGAGCAAAGGGTGGGACATTCCAGGTGAAGCCAAGTCAAACGTTACAAGCACGTGTCGATCGATTTCATTGAAAAAATAGCGATTTTGCCGATTTTGCCGATTTCGACGACAATAAAAATATGAGTGTGAAAAAACTCTGTTTTGTTATTTTCAACATTAACGAATCACCAGTTATCAAGGCTAAGAACCACTCTAAAATAAGTGTTACTGAGATTGACAGTTTGGTGATGATCGATGAAAGGACCGCACACGACCCAATAAAAACAACAACCGACCCAGAGAACAGCAACTATCCCCCCTTTGTCAGATACCTTGCTTATGACATACTACATGATGTTGTATAGTATATGACGTCACCGACGAGAGACGTGGCGATGAAGGAAAAAAGATCTGCCTCTGACTTGTAAGTTGACTTTGTTCGAACGCTGTTGTTCGAATCTTTTCCACACACCTAGGAACAAAATAGGAAGCAGCCTCATAAACCTCGCTTCTCTTTATTTTATACGTTAGTCTTTACATCTCATAAGCAAGGTATCTGACAAAGGGGGGATAGTTGCTGTTTTCTTAATCGGTTCTTGTTTTGAGTAGTTGGTATGCGGTTCTTTCATCGATTATCATTAAACTGCCAATCTCAGTAACACTTATCCTCGAGTGGTTATTAATCTTGATAACTGGTGATTCGTCAATAAAAAAAATCCTTTCACACTCGCATAATTTTATTGTCATTGAAATCGATGAAATCGCTCGTTTTTTAATTAAATCGATTGATTGCCAGCTCTAGTTGGGGACCCATCGCGGTGCACAGAGAGGATGCCCCACATGCCTCCCCTCAGTAACTTAGTCCAAAATAGATTGTAGAACGTACTGTAGATTTTATAAAAATAATTTTGTATATAATGGCTTGAATTGAAGTTTAAAATGAAAATGTCAAGTATCATGTTTCAATTGTGCTCTAAGCAGAAACATTCATTTTGAATGCGGCCCTGTCATATTAAAGCACATACTTTTGATTTTATATGTTGAGCCTTTCTGCTTCTGTGGTAATAACATTTCTCAAATACACTTGTGATATTAGGCTATGTAAGGTATTGATTTTGGTTAAAATCGCCTGGTACTTCTTTCACCGAATTATTTTGATTATCAATACTAATCGAAGATATTCCGATGCAAAACCTAAGAACACTGCCAGGCACCTAAAGTGCCTTCGTGTGAAATTTCATGAAAATCGGCCCAGCTATTTTCGAGACAATAGGGAATAAACTGACACACAGAGATACACACAGAGACACACACACACTGACAAAGTTCCTTTTTATATAATAATAGAGATAATATTGTTCAAATAAACATTTACAATTATCTTTATACTTACATACGCAAGTGTTTTATGCTTCCGCAATCACCAGTGTAGGAAATGAAAATTTCTGCTGGTCGGAAGATTTAAACCCAGTAACAATGTCACCTTTGACATCGCAAGATAGCATCGTACTTTCAATCCACCGGGAATTAACAGGAAATTAAGTGTCTATAAATTCCAAATCGACGGGCATAGATACATAGTAAACAGCATTGAAAGTATTCGCCGACCAGAAGTCGGAATTTAGCATTTGGACATTATTTTATTTAATTCTCTAAATTGAGTGCGAATTTAATTTTTAAGAGGCTTTATGTATTTTTTAAATAAATATTAAACATTTCACAATCAGTATAGGTAATAATAATTACTGTTGGTCGGAAGATTTAAACGTTACGCGTGCCATCGCAAGTCTGTGTGTGTGTGTGTGTGTGTGTGTGTGTGTGTGTGTGTGTGTGTGTGTGTGGTCACGAATGGGTTCCTATATGGCTGACTATTTAAAAAAAAAAACTGATTACATATAATGATAGATGTATCGAGACACAGAAATGGGTATGTTTGATCAGGCAGAGCGGTGGTTCATTAAATAAAATCATCATTATGCCAGATCAAACATACCCATTCCTGTGTCTCGATACATTTCAGCTTCTTGCAACTATACTTGAAATGGGAAGAGAAGGGTCATTAAAAACGAAGAAAGTAATATAATGTTATGCGCATAGTGGAAAAGTACAATGTAGTGATCTTTATTCGATCCCGGGTAATACAAGGACTTGCTGCTAGCTTTATTATTTGTATTCACATCGTCTCAAGGAGGTTAGACGCAAGGTCAAGTGTGAATTTGATGAAAGTGTCTCTGTAGAAAGAACTAGATTCGAACCCGACACACCCAAGTTTCTAGTACGTAATCTTTAACTATTTAGCTACGGTCAGTCTCTGGTTGAATTATAAATGAAACCCCTACTTAGTTATCATTAGGGCTGTGACAACAGAATATTCTTTTCATTCTTTTGACCCAAGTATATATCCGACACAGTAAGGCACAGTCAATCAACCGAGAACCACATCCGTCTATATAAAAACATGTAAGATATTAACGGATTCAAGAGTCAAAATAATGAAAAGAATATGCTGTTGTCACAGCCTAGTTATCATATTGATCTTTTGTAAAGAATTATGTTTTAGTAATAAATTACGAACAATTAATAATGGGTAATTATTTTATAATTACTGTGTATATCTTAAATGAAGAATGGTCTACTCATAATGTACGTGATCCTATCCTCGCCACGAGAAAAAAAAAAAACAAAAAAAAAAAATGAAAGAAAAGGCAAAAAAATCAAATCAAATAAAAAAAAAACTTGCTCACATACAATTTATCGATTTACCTTGCAAAATTGGTCTGTCTGTAAATTAATTTGAATTTTATTTTATTTTACTATTTCAAAATAAACATACATCTCTTGTAAAAGAAACGACAACTGTTGACATTTAGCTTAAAGCATTAATTTTCGTAATAGAATAGAGTTCTCAAAATAATCAATAATGCAAACATATATAAAAAAAAATAATTATTAAACTTTTCCATTACTTTTGTTCAGCTCAAACAATAATATCACACCGAAGCGTAATATCACACCGAAGCGTTATTGACTACCATGACAGAGACCAGATTTATAGGGGTAATCTAGATGGAGAGCTGAGCAGCAGGATTTTTGTTAGTATTACATTTAAATTTCTGCATTTTGCTACTGTCAAAGAAACGGGTAAGCCGTAGGGAATGCCAAAAGTAAGCAGCCCGAGGAAAGAAACTAGAATAGAAAAGTTTTTAGCATCAAGCGATTTCCACAATGAAGGGGTGTGATTTTGCTGGTAGTCGGATAGGCTGAGGTTATTTCTGTAACTGTCATGTTGAGGTGAATGGCATACTGATATGATCTTTGACTGATATTCCCGCGGTTTGGTTTCGAATCTTAGCTTACAAAAACACTCGATGTATCTAGCCACACTGAAGAGCAGTGATGCAGCGAAACAACTCTCCGCAGATGATGATATTATATTATATTATATTATATTAATAAAACAAAAAGCAGAAAATCTTTTTTACTATTTAGGAGAAGGATTTCACGAACATGAAAAAGAGCACTCTCGGTTGCTGAAAAATGTTAAATGTAAATATTTAGAGTTTACTTACTTGGCGGCTTATACTGATAGCGTAGCGGGGAAGAGGTCCGTGTGTTGTCAGGACAGCCAGGTTTCAATCTCAGCTGGTGATGTTTGCTTGTCTAGCGACGGTGAATAGCTGTTGTGATACAACGCCCCAATCTCTCTGTGAGTGTATATATATGTATGTGTAGATATGTTTGCACGTGTATCTTACCATTTAAATTAAATCAAATAATCATTTGTCTTCTTTTTCTTTTAATTTATAATGCATGTCCTTAAAATTATTCCTATCATCATATGCCAACTGTGGCTTCTTTTTTCTTTTCTTTTCTTTTTATGAACTGAAAGGTTCGGGTGCGGGTCAGGCCATTATCTATGCAGGACAAGGGATAAAATTTGTCGGCGTCGCAGTTGCTATAAATCAAAGACAGATGCACGCAGCTACTAACCAATCTACATGGTGCATCAACTAACACGGATTCAAATAATTGATCGTTCAAATTTCAAAGAAAGGAAGGAAGTAAGTAAAAGAAAAAGATAGACAGATACAATAATTGTTCTTTTGTTGTTGTTGTTGTTTTAAGGTACGAACATTTTGCGGCGCATTTAGAAAAAGGAAATGCCATTTTGAAAATTTAAGCGTGGAAAACAAATGAAAATGCTATTTCAAACTTAAGAATGGCAGACCAATGAAAATGTTATTTTAAACTTAAGCATGACAAACCAGTGAAAATGTTATTTTAAACTTAAGCGTAACAGACCACTAGAAATGGTGTTTTAAACTTAATTATGGTCGACTAATAAAATGCTATTTCAAACTTAAGCATGAAAAACCAATGAAAATACTTTTTCAAACGTAAGCGTTATAAGCCAATAAAAATGTTGCTTCAAACGTAAGTATAACAGGCAAATGAAAATTCTATTTCAAAGTTAAACGTGAAAGGTAAATGAGAATATTTTTCAAATTTAAATCTGACAGACCAAATAACGGAAACAATCTCCTCTCTCTCTCTCTCTCTCTCTCTCTCTCTATATATATATATATATATATATATATATATATATATATATGTGTGTGTGTGTGTGTGCGTGTGTGTGTAAGTTATTTGCCGTACTGACATTGACATTAAAAGCCCACTTTTCTATTTTAAAAGCAAATGCAACTTCGTTATATACTGTTATGAATATACAAGTGACTTCAAAAGGATAACTAATTTGCATATTCCTTTAAAAACGAACTTTTATTAATTCATTGTTTGTTTTTTGTTTTGTTTTTATCAGATGATTAGTTTCATTTCACTATTATGCACAGTTTGTTTTGTGCATCTTTTTCTACGTTGTGTATAATCGCAATGTTGCATTTAGAATACATCTCTACCAAACTACTCTGTCAAGTTTTTGTCTACAGACTTGAAACTTGATATATGGGGTATTTATACACGTGGAAAATATTCGATTTGGTTTTTAGCCGAAAAAAAGATGCTAAAGAGTCAACATCGATAAATTGGAACTTGACAGGCATAAGTAAACTTTATACGTTTAACTGCATTAATTTGTCAAGTTATGATATGTATGTGTGCTTACGTCAGATGGTAGAAAATATCGCTGGCGAGCTAAATGTTTTTATTTCAATTTTAAATGAATGTACACAAGTTATTTTTTTTTTTTACTTTTGAAATCACTACTACATATTGGGTACAATATAATCATCAATAGAGTATTAACTCTATAATAAATACGAAATCTGCATAAATTAAAATGTCATATTTAAGCGTATTTTACGACCAGGCAACGCCGGACGGCCTCCTAGTTACTTATATAAATGCATGGACACATCTAAATTATGATATGTCCATTTAATCTGCGCGTTTAATGATTAAAATGCTATTTCATACTAAGCAACGACAGATTGACCAACAGTAACGCTACCACTTGAGTGAAACTCTGGTGCCTCATCAGTGTAGCTAGCCCGGGACGATTTAAGCCCCAGGCTGAGTGCTAATTGCTATAATACACAAAGGCTCTGGTTACATCAGATACATCTACTAGTAGATATCAGGGTGAGGGTATATGTGTGTTGGCTGAATAATAGATTGAACGCAATAACCAAGCGAAGGTAGGAAATAATTAAGATTGGTTTTTACATAAAGAGAAAATATCAATTCACTTTAAAATTTCAATTGATGACAAAATAAAATATCAACTCAAGAGAGTTAACCAGTTGACCCTGACTCAGAGCTCGGACATGACATCACATTTATCCTTTGAAAGCCTGGTTGAGGTCAGCCGATCTGGTAGAGACGATTGGCCAATTATCGTTCAACAAGAAAGGGTAATTACTATTACCTATATATATATATATATATATATATATATATATATATATATATATATATATATATGAATAAAAAAGAATGCGAAAAGTATAAAAGCTTATAACTTTTCTTTATTCGTTTTTTATTGATGACGTGCAGGAATACAAAATAATAATATTATGAAAAAAAATTAAAAAGCTTTTTTCATAAGTACATAATTTCGACCGAACCTTCAGTCTTCATCGGTGTATATATATATATATATATATATATATATATATATATATATATATATATATATATATATATATATATATATATATATATATACTACGATTTACCCTTATATGGTTTACCTACTTTCAGTTACTATTTACCATATTATCTTATTCCTTCATTCTCATTTCATATCTAAGTGTTATTAAGCCAGTTTTTCTATATTTGCATTTTTTAAATAATTCTGACCCTTCCCCACTTATGATGAGAAGCATTTAGCTTTGAAATGCCATGGTCTAAAATGTTTTCTTTCTTATTTCCCCCTCTGCCTTTTCTTATTGTCCTTATGATATGATAAGGTTATAAATAACTTTTATTCCACATCTTTCATTCAATATCATTGTTTGCTCCTCTTAATAGTGTTGAGCTTTTCTTATCTTGCTTTGTTAAAAATTTACTCTTTGATAACATAATTATATATATATATATATATATATATATATATATTTACTCTTTGATAACATAATTATATATATATATATATATATATATATATATATATATATATATATATATATATATATACCCAAACTTCTGACTTTGATGCAAGGGAGACTAAAACTTGCTGTCATGGTTTCAAATGATCTGAAATAACAACAAGGAGAGACTTAGCTTCAAATTGTTCTCATATGTTACGTCTCCCCTCTTTTGAAAATAGAGTACGATTATGAATATCTCCAGTATCAAATAATCCGCATACACTCTCAAAGTTATTTTATGTATGATAACCAAAGAGGGGGAGATATAACATATCATAAATATTCGGAATCAAGTCTTCCATTGCTGTTATTTCAGATGATTTGAAAGCATACCAGCAAGTTTTAGTCTCCCCTCTATCAAGGCTAGGGGTTTTGGGAAGATATTAGATATTTTGTAATTCATATGCAAAACTAGGAAAACTAATGACTATCGTTGAAACATTTTATGGCTGTAAAAAAGAAGTGCCAAAAAATAGACTCCGTGTTGTGTAGTGGGATTTCACATTAAAGGAAAGACGGGGACATATATAACAATGATGAGGGAGAGAGGATATTTATACAGTTCTGTGGATTCTTATAACATATATTAGCGAGGAGAGAGCGTGATAGATGTACAGTTCTTACATTTCTTATAACACATATAGGGAGGAGGAGGAGGAGGAGGAGGAGGAGGAGAAATCCATATTCTTGGAAGGGTTACGCAATGTTCATAATAAGATGTTTAGCACATTACCTTTTGGGTGTTGAATGACGACATATGACAACAGTTTTACAAAACACAAAGATGATTCTTTATTTATTGGACCGGTCGAATGTTGATGAAGTCAGGATTTTCAAATTCGGGATCTACATAGTTTACTGTTCTTCCTTTCGCTTCTAAGTGGACCCTTCTCTGACCATGTTAACTCTTGGCCGATCAACTGTTTCCGGCCGACTCTGCTGACTGTTTTGCCTCAACTGCCCTGATCTGACTAACTCAAGCTCCTATATTGAGAATCCCCCTTTTGCTATGACGTCTAAAGTGTGTTTCCCAAACGTGACCAGTTCACGTGGCTATGCACACGTTTTTCCAAACACACTTTCGACAACAAAGAATTCTCAACTAACCTATTTTTTAAGAATTTATTTTTAATTTGTATTGTTCATTCTTTTTAGCTGACATTTTTAATATTCCGCTTTATAAAAGAATTAACAACCAATTCTTTTTTACGATATAAACAATATCTGACTACTTATAATAGAATTTAACAATAGATCTTTTTAACATTCCGATTTCTAACATTCTATTTCTTAACCTTTGCTTACAAGGTTCGAGTCTCGGCTTATCCTAATCCCATTTTCACTTATCTAATGTTCTTCTTATTTACATGGAAAGGGACGGCCCTTTTTCCTGTAACATCTGGATGATAGATGATCCCTTTCATATGCGATCCTAAAGGCAAATGTAATATAGCCCACTATGCAATTCGGGTCATTATCTTTCCAATGAGCCTTAATTTGTTAAATTCTGATCAATAGTCACTGATATTTGGAATTTATAAAATTGAAAAAAAAAAAAAAAAGGGCAGTATATCTCTCTCTCTTACTTTTTTAAGATTACTACACTATCTATGGTTACAATTTTATGACAATTGATAAAAAAAGGACCTATATTTTCAAACCAATAAAATATGCCCAGATTTGGCGACATCTAATATATAAAAAGAAAAAATGGACACGGGGTTTGTGTATGTCCGTGAAAGGCTTTTTGCATCGGGGTTCAATTAGATTCCGCTAAAAGTTTTCGCATACTTCCCAGATCGTTATATCTCAGATTCGCAAACGGACACCGTCTCTATCTGTTTTTTTTTTTTTTTTTTTTTTTTGATCGAGTTAAACAAAATTCCCACTGTGGCGTCGGCTCGGGTGTTTGCTTGGCTTTTTCATATAAAGCGAAACTGTTCGAAAAAGCGGCAAAGCCTTTGCCTTCGGGCCGGGATTTCTGATTCTTCACTAATTAGTTCTCGGTCAATGTAGGGGAAACTCTTCATACTGACACAATTACTATTTTTGGGGGATACTGACAAAGTGCCCTCTTTTGGGAGGACCTGGTATTCCTCCACATTAAAAACGATCTTGTGTCTAATTTGCTTTCGTGGGAAGCAAATAAATACCCAAAGCATTTAAATCATCATGCGTTCGAATAACTATGTTTAAAGTCGGCGCATGCAAGTTCTGTTTGCGCGATGGCGACATCAGTTAACGTATTACGTTTTTCTCACCTTCTTTCCCTCCTTAGTGTTACGGGTTCGAGCCTGTCTGCAACCACTGTTTTTTTAACCTCATCCTTTTTTCCTCCTTCGCGTTAGGGGATTCCAGCTTACTACCACATTTTTTAACACCTCTCACCACTCTGTTGTTTCTTCACCCACCTCACCGGGCTGCTTTTTATTCCCACTCTCACTACACCACCGCAACACACCCGGGCAACGCCAGGTACCACTGATAGTTTGTAGATATAGTGTCCTGGAAGGCCAGCTTTAGTTTTGCCGCTTTGGATGGATGAATTTTATTTATTTATTATTATTTTTATTTTGCTTGGTTGTCTCCCCTGTGGCTTTGCCAGGCCACTAATATACTTCACGTTATATAAATGGAGATAAATGTTTAGAAACACACCATTTCACTCCAGTTACATTTTTTTTTATTTATTACATGAGAAAAATTTCTTCCTCCACCGTTCTAATGGAATCAAATACAAAGACTTACTTCTCAAAATAGTGGCTTTTCAAAAAGGGGAAAAACAACATTTTTCATAAAGACAAATACAAGAAAATACAAGAACTGTTTTAAAAATTCCAAAAATTTGTAGAGCAAAGGAAAAATGGACAGTAGAGAATCAGAAAGAAGGAAAGAAAAAAAGAAGAATTAAATGAAGCAAAGAAAGTAAATATGAAAGAAAGGGGGAGAACTGATGAAAGAAAGAAAAGAAGGGCCATAGAAATAAATGAAAGGATAAAGGAAGAACGATGAAGACAGGAAAGAATACACGAATAACGGAATAAAGGAATACAGAAGTAATGATATGAAAAAGGAAAAAGACCGGAAGAAGAGTTCAAGTAAAGAAGGAAAGAAAGAAAGAAAACGATGGAAGAAATAAAGTAAAGGAGGACTGAAGACAAGGAAAATGTGAAAAGAATAAAAGAAAGAAAAAGGGTCTAAAAGAAAAAATAGTGTGAAAGAATAAAGTAAAGAAAGAAAGAATGCCGAAAGAAAGAAAGAAAGGATTAAAAAGAGGAAAAGAAAAAGAAGAAGAAACGAACGAAATACACGAATGCAAAGGATCAAGAAAGAATGAAAGAAAAAGAAAGAAAGAACGAAACAAAAAGCGAAAGAAAGACTTTGAGAAAAACAAAAAAAATGATAAAACAACACAGAGAGTAAAAGAAAAAGTGTGTATGATGAAAAGGAGTTAGAGAGGAAAAAAAAACAAACAAACTGAAGATGAAATAAATAAATAAATAAAGAAACGGATTTAAATAAAAAAAATACAAAGAAAAACAAAAGAAATAAAGCAAATAAAGAAATTACGAAAAAAAAAAGATAGAAAGAAAGAAATTTCAAAGAAAGAAAAGAATGAAAACGAAAGTAATAAAACAGATACAAAAACAAACAAGGAAAAAAAGAATTTAATTAAGTAATGAAGAAAGAAGAAAATATACAAAAAAAAAAAAAAAAAAAAACGAAAAAGAAAACTAACAGGACAGACAACATTTAACTATATTTTCTTTTTACAATTGTGTTCATTTTGTTTTGTTTTAATTTTCGTCTGCGTTCAGGATGAGAAAAGGGGAAAGTTCAATAAATTAAAAATAAGAAATCAAAAATAAATTATTTTATTCCGAAATTACTTCCGGGTTGAGTGGGAGATTATGGAAATAAGAAACAAAAACTTGTTTGTGAACAAAACTTGTTTGTGAACATGTCGACTAACATGTTTTTTTTTTTTTTTTTTTTTCGATCCCAAGAAAATTTTCAAGAAAAACTGGAGTGGTCGACATTATCAACACATATCAGTCGCTCCAGACAGAAGATTTTGTTCCTCTCGGATTCAAAGTCAAAAGAGTCCAGGTCATTTCTGAAATAGCTTTTTCCCCCTGTTGACTACGGTATCTTGCTAGTTCTGTGCAATTCTAGAAAATTTACCTTCTCTCTTTGAAAAAGCGGTTACTTTATTACCTAAAGTGCTCCTACTACGAAGCTGCAGGTCAGAGTTCTCCTCCTCAAGGAGAAGAGGCGCTGATTCTTAAATCCCACATTTCGAAACTTGTGTAACATCTTCCAACTGCAGGAGAGAGATAAACAACGCCATTTTTGTTTCTTTTTATTAAGGGAGATAATCGTGAGCTAATTATCTAAATCAGAATTACCTCTCCCTACACACACGTAATTCACTTTCAATGGTAAACATTTCTAAGGCTTCGAATGAAAGAAATGTAAGAGTGAAGCAAGCCATGATTTGACGATTAAATCATTTAGTAAAAAACTCTTATTCTAAATCAGTTATTTTATTGATGGTTCACCCAATGGCGTAGTAAAGAGGGAGGGGGGGCGGTCCGCAGCAGGCGGCACATTCCAGAGAGCGGCATTTTGAAAGGGTAAAAATAGAAAATAGAACAAATTAAAATGATAAACGCTAGAAAAAAAAAAAAAAAAAAATCTTATATTTTATACCAAAATGAGTTTTAAGGTTGTAATGTTTTTTGTATTTTATGTGTGTAATACTGTTTTTAAACGGGGTTTTGCACGACTTTCTGGAATTTTGAAGGATAACAGATTATCAACGGCCAGCGAGGTGGGGTGCAAATCTTACAACCGCCCCGGGTGGCAAAAATGGTTGCTACGTCACTGAGTTCACCCCTCATCAGGACTCGTAGACAACTTGAGGATAATGTTGATAAGGTTGAAGATATTATGATGGACAATGATCGTCATCACGACAGGACTGAGAAAAAAAAATGCATAGAATAGTCAGAAAATTACTTTATCAAAGAAGATTAATCAACAAGTATTTGTTTACACTAGACTTAAAGACGACCATGTTGTAATAGGTTGGAAAGCAATCTCGTGGTATTTTGTTCCACTATCGGATATCCTAGGGAAGAAACTTTGTTCATGGAAGTTTCGTTTGATTTGGGGCACGAAGAAAAAAAATTAAAGTTCTTCGTTTTTGAAATTTTTAGATAAGAATTGATTATTCGTATTTGGACTCTTTGGACTATTATTCTCATCTTAAGTGTTATTGTTACAAAATGTTCTCGTTCTTTCATCCATGACTTGGTAGAAGTCCTAAGTAATTCGCAATTGTATTTTGAGTGTCGCCCGCACTGAGGATTGGACGTTCAATCTTCAGAATAGTGTATCTTACAATTGAATATCCAAGAACTTATCCCCTACGCCACGACAATATACACCTGAAGTAAATCATAGGTTACATCGACCGAAACGTTGTGAAAATAAAAAGAAAAGAAATCTAACCTCTTTCATTTTGGAAGGCATGTTTACGTCATGAATTCCTGTACGAATGTTACTTAGAAGGGGCCCTACGTTGGTAGCAATTAAGTAAGCTAGTGTGAATTTGGATGAGGGTTACATTTAATGCTTGTCAAGATGACTTTAATTTGCAAACATAATCGTACCTACAGACGGGTGACATAGATTTAGGCAGGCAGCAGAAGTCAAACGCCGTAGACAAACAGGAATCAAACGAGATAAGAATAGTATGTCACTTTTTTTCGAGCGAGAGAAACTGTTTTGAGATTAGTCTCTCAGGAGAGCGAGCAACGGCCAAGGGTGTATAAAAATTGATAATCTTAGCTAATGTTACCAATGTCTCTGTCTATCTGTGCAACTTATTTCTTTAAGTTAGAAAGTTAAATCAAAGAAATACATAACTATATAATATAGCATTATTCTTTCTTCTGTGTCAAATCTCTCTTTCACTCTCTCTCTCCCCCCCTCTCTCTCTCTCTCTCTCTCTCTCTCTCTCTCTCTCTCTCTTTCAATATATACACATATATGTCGCGGTGTGTGTTAGACGTCCGGTTACCTGTTCCAGTGCCCACTGACGCCTAGCTGTCCGTTCTGGAGACTACTGATGTCCGAATACTCTTCCCAGTGCCTGCTGACGTCCGGCTACCTGTTCAAGTACTGACTGACGTACGGCTACCCATTCCAGTTCCTGTTCACGGCCTGCTGCCCTGTTCCAGCACTCACTAACGTCTAACTGCCCTGTCCCAGTATCTACTGACGTCAAGCTGCATGTTCTAATGCCCACGGACGTCTCGCTATCTGTTTCAATGCCCATTGATGTCTAAACTACCTGTCACAACAAGTGGTGACCCCGATGTGATTCTTAGATTCTTAGCAGAGAAGATGACGAAAAAGCCCACATCCTACTTGGACGCAGCCAGTAGCTGTTAAGGAAGATAACATTCCACCCAGACTTGATAAGACATGACTATCGAATGTCTCAACAAAATTAGTCAAGAACCAACATGGAGCTCTTGACTTCATACTTGTTTTAAAAAGTCAAACCAAACCCTCATTGACATTCATCAAGCACTTCAACTCACAACATCATCAACAACCACGATGGAAGAAGCCACACCAGTTCAAAACGAGTTAAGCTGCAACACGTACACTGAAAAATTCAACAGCTGGATGTTCGATGATTCACTCAACACTGCGGGGACCCAATCGACTCGAATGACTCACTCCAACACCAATAAAGACCTACTTGTACTTGGCATTGCAGACTCACTTGAAAACCTTACGCAACTGACTTCGACCATAGTGTACCACTTATCCTGACAATTCACTTCACGACACGGATGACACAATCAACTCTTGAACTCTGTAGACGCACTTGCAGACTAAGAACACAAACAATCGCGCAGACCTACTTGCACTCATTCATCACTTTCAACCAACCATGCAGAGACACAAGCAAACTTTTTTTTTTTAACAATCTTGCAGGCCCACCTGCACTCATCATTCTGACGATCCTTGCAGATACATTTGCGAACAAGTGCAGGTACCTTTGACAGGACTGTCCATCACATAATTTCTTTATTAATTGATAATGATCAAAGGGAGAGGGCCCAGTCGCGGTTTGTGTCAGAGCACCGCTTTCACTCAAACAAAAACAAAAAATGGCTACGCTTTCAGTAAAAACAGTTGCGTGACCGACACACCATGAGCATGCGTGCTAATGACTTCCTTTTGTTTCAATTACAATCGAGAGAAAATAAACATAAAACTTAACTTTAGCAATCAATCAAAATAAAATCAGCAAACGTTTAATTCCGAACTGAAATTAATCTAAACACAGTCAATAAATACCTGAGACTCTTTTGATTGTAACAAGTTCGGTGAGGGATTAATTTTAGTCTTTTGTTTGTTTATCGGGAACGTTGCTGTATCATGAACATTCTTTCATAAAGACAGCGCTTCATGGACAAAATTTTTTTCAACTCAGCTAAAGATTTTTATCCTAGCCCTCCCCCCAAATCAACAGATATTAGACCATTCCTGTAATGATCTGATCCCTGTTGATTTTGCAATGGGAGTAAACTTCTGTGCAGTTCTAGGAGGTCCACCCTTCCAGGCCTTGCCTTTTCGCTTTGAGAAAGGATTAGTTTATTGTTAATCGCCTGGAGCTTCCTCACCAGGGAATGCTTACGGGGCTTCCCAGGCACTTTTTGCAGGTCAGAGTGCAACTCTTCGAGGGCACTGAGAGTTACACACCAGAGTTGGAAAATGGAATTTCTCAATTTGTATTCGTATGTCTCGGGGAAGAATAGAGAATTTCCTATGTCATTTCCCATTTCTGTCATGGAAATTATTTACAGATAAAATGTTATAAAACAAACAAAACTTTAAGTTTTAAATATGTTTCAAAGAAATAAATTACGCCCGGTGCTAAAATATTGAATCCATCGATCATTTTAGTTGAAAAAAAAAAAAAGATTTTAATTAAAAAATTTAAAAAAAATAAAACAAAAAAAAACTGTCGTGAAAAATACTTCTAACTTTCCGACTCTGGTGTGTAAGTTCTTGCAGTGGAAGAGAACTAAATACCTTTCCAGCCCGGCTAGGAATTTTATCCTGAGCCTCCAAAATCAACAGAAATTAAATCATTCCTGTAATGGCCTGGTTTCTGTTGATTTTGCGATGGGAGTTTAGTCACGGCTACCGAGAGAGGAGGCCGGTAAACATGATAGCGTGATGTCATTACCAGATCAACATGTAGGTAAAGGGTGCCTAAAGTTTCCGGTATTCAACCCCGTTATCATAAAAAATATTTTTCGTTGCCTTAGTTTGTGGCTGTGGTAATTTATGAAGGCTGTCCAAACGTGCATGTTTTTTTTTCTTCTCCTAAAGAGAAAAAACAATTCGCCATTTAGATAATTATATAATTGCAATTATTATAATTGTGCATTGGGATAATTTTAATCTAACAAAATATAACAGTAAGTGAACTTGTTTTTGAACTTTTATTTCTATCGAAGGAAGTCGAATATTTCATTTTATTTATTTTTTAAACTGCAAAACAAGCAATTTTTATATGCGAATATTTTTCAGTTCGTTCTTTTAATAATAAATAAAACTTTCCATTTATTTTAAAGTTAGAAGTATTTTTCACGACAGTTTTTTTTTTGTTTTATTTTTTTAAATTTTTTAATTAAATTTTTTTTTTTTTTTTTTTTTTTTTTTAACTAAAATGATCGATGGATTCAATATTTTAGCACCGGGCGTAATTTATTTCTTTGAAACATATTTAAAACTTAAAGTTTTGTTTGTTTTATAACATTTTATCTGTAAATAATTTCCATGACAGAAATGGGAAATGACATAGGAAATTCTCTATTCTTCCCCGAGACATACGAATACAAATTCATCTTAAAAATTCATTAACTAATCAGTTTTAATTAAAGGTTTGATATGAACTAAAAAAAAAAGTACATGAAATTTTAGTTAATATATTTTCTTGTTTTATCTTAAAAATAAATATTCTTTGGTATTTGTGCCGTGTACGTACCGTGCTGAAATAATAACGTTATTATTTAGAAAGCCATTCTTAACAGAGGGGATTTCTAACTATTCTGCACTTTCACCTAACAATTTAATTGTAAAAAAGATACCATAAAAATTTAATTTAACTTGAAAATCCTATCTAAAATATAACACGGTGCGTACACTGCACAAGTACCATTCTTCTTCTTCTTCTTCTTCTTCTTCTTCTTATTATTATTATTATTATTATTATTATAACAACAACAATAATAAAAAAAGTACTTTACGTGGATTTTTAATTTAATGGTTGCTCCCTAAAAAGCGCACACGAAAAAGGTTTTCATTGGTTTATTTAATCGCAAAAACGTTTTGAAAGTTGAGGCAAAACAAGCCAAAAACATTATTTGAATATGTATGAAAAAAATGTTACAAAAAAAAAAAATATTTAGTGTGGAAAATATAATAAAAATAAATTAAAATAAAATGAAAATAAAAACAATCACGAAATAAAAGTATGAATCAAATTTAATTAAAGAAATAAGAAAAATAAAAAAAATAAAATACATACTCAATTACAAAAAAATGTGTATGGGATATATATATATATATATATATATATATATATATATATATATATATATATATATATATATATATATATATATACGAAGAAAGTGTAAGAAAACATCAGGAAGCAGCTATTAAATTAAAACCTGTTTACGCAGGGTCCATGTACCTCGTGAAGTGCCAAAAAAAACAAAAAAACTGTAGATGATATCCACTGGCGCCACACTAACTAGTTGTGAAGAGTCAGAGAGGATGAAAAGTCCAAGGTGGGAGAGTACTAACCAGATCTCCACTGGAAGTGTGCAGTTAAAATCTGGTACCTTGGGGAGCATTTTGTTACCCAAACCCCAGGAAACACCAATGGCCGATGCCAATGAGAAATCAATGGCAAACGGCTGTTGCAATAACGTGCAATCATCTGCACGAGTGGTCAAAATGTGGAGAACATTGGAAATCTGGGGACACTTGTTGTCATTCAGTCTCCACAGGTTACTGCCAGTGAGCGATCACTAATGATGGCCTGTGAGACAACTCATAGTGAGTGAAATAATAATAATGATAATAATAATAATAATAATAATAATAATAATAATAATAATGTCCCCTCCCAAATTCACCACCACCCCTATTTAATATCGTAGATATTTACTATATTTTCTTAGTTTTTAACTAATGTTCACATTATAGTATGATTATCTTTTAGTAGTTATGTGAACTTCATTTTCGTATTCATGTATTCCGCACTGATATGAAAATAAAGACTATAGCGGAGTATAGGATTCCTAACCATGTAACTGATGAAAATATGCTACACGTTTTGATGAAAAACATGGCAAACAAATGGACATAGAACAACAGAAAACCAGAACTTTAAATATAATGTCTGTATTAAAAGTAATAGTTATTTAAATATTTCAATATATAATCTTGTGAGGAAAATCCAGCTCCCCAATAAGGGGCACTCTGGATAGGAACAAAAATAAAAATGCCGTCATATAGTATCGACAGTAACAGTTTGACAAATCTTGCCTACATTGCTTGCAGGCATTCATCAGTTAACAGGCCTTCTATATCTCGGTGGCCGTGGTTTAGTTCCAAAACTCACTGACGTCTGGTTAAATATCCCAATGCCTGCTAACGTCCGGCTACTCGTTCCGGTATCTATTAACGCCCGGCTGCTCTGTTTCAGTACTCACTTATGCCCAGCTACTCATTCCAATGTTTACTGACGTCCAGCTACCTGTTCTAGGCCTATTGGTGTCCTGTTCCAGTATCCACTGACGTCTAGCCATGTCCGGCTAACCGTTCCAGTGCCTGCTGACGTCTAGCCATCGGTTTCAGAGCCCAACATCGTCCAGCTACCCGTTTCAGTGTTACTGACGTCCGGCTACCTGTTCCATTACCCACTGACGTCCAGCTACCCGTTCCAGTGCCCACTGACGTCCAGCTACTCGTTCCAATGATCACTGACGTCCAGTTACCCGTTCCAGGGCCCACTGACATTAAGCTCCCGTCACAGTGTCCACTGACGTCCGACTATCTATTCCAGTGCCCACTGAAGAGCCCACTGACATCCGGTTATACTTTTCTCAGTGTCTGCTGACGTCCGCTTATCTGTTCCAGTAGCATTTAACGCCCGGTTGTCCCATTCCAGCACCCACTGACATCCAGCTACCGGTTTCCGCAGACTGATCCCGTTTTACTAGGACTGATTCCGATTATACGATCTCTATTACCTACAAATTTACTACTTTTGTTTTCTCGGCAACAAAACACGATATCCATGATATTTAAACGAATATCAGTATCGATCAGCCTTCTTTTGATAATGCCGTTGTCTTTGATCTTTTTTCCTTTGTGTCTACCTTGTAGTTATACTGTCGAGTAGCACCTTTCACTCACGCCTTTCGCCCCGCTGCAGCAATATATATATATATATATATATATATATATATATATATATATATATATATATATATATATATATATAATTGTTCTTTAAAGATGTATCCATATAATATTACCTGAGATTGTAAGTGATAAATTGTAATATGGTAACGAAGGAAATTCCATACGGTTTTAAGGTTTACTTAAATGTAATTTTGCTAATAAAACATAGACATTGTTGAATATGTATTTCCGGGATCGGATTTTAATATTATATGTTATATATATATATATATATATATATATATATATATATATATATATATATATATATATATATACAATGTCCTAAATAAAATAAAAGATAGGTTTCTTTTAGTCCACAAAAATACTGAGAAGCTGATATTTTAATTGCAGTCAATGTAAGTATTATTTTTAAAAAAATGGTATAATTTTATGAATTTACTGCGCGTACATTCATAATTTTGAATTTAAACTGTTTTATTCAGAAGTTGAATATGGATACAAAGATGAAAATTGACCTCGTTCGATACTATTTATGCAAATAGGATTTCTTCAACGGCGGCCATTATTCGATTGAAGTGCAAAAGAAAATCTTGCTTTGTTGATTTAATGCTGAGTGTCAATTTGAGGAAATCATCTCCGATGACTTAAGAGATAATGTATAACCTGTGTGATGTAGTTGTAGTGCTAGAGTTGTTCAATCTCCAACCACATCGCTCCTGTCCTAAATCGATTCCGGTGATTTCAGTGCCAATAAGAAATCACGAACTACTGGAAACAATGCTGAGACAAGCAAAGAGCATACATGGCATCTGGTATTATATTTCCAAATGGTGACCCATTTTATTACCGACAAGGATCAGTGTTGCTTAACTTCGGTGATCGAATGGGAACTAGTGTGTCAAACGTAATTATATTATATCAATTTGAGAATGCGTTGAAAGGTTGATGAACCTTGATTTTTGAAAACCTCTTGTACAGTAACTTTCGATTAAACTTATTTTTTTTCCCGAAAATATTAAAGCGAGTATTAGAGAGAGCATTAAAAACTTAAAAAAAAAAAAAGTTTTCCCATTTATTTGAGAACCTTCTGTCTGCTGTGTGTAACGTGGGAAAAGTTTTATTTTATTTATTTACTTTTTTTTTTAACTGCTTGGTTCTTTTTTCAAATCTGAATATTCATCTGACTTGAGTATTGTTTGGATTTGTTTAAAAAAAATGGATTAAAAGATTAATTTGGTTAAAATCAGAAGTAAACAATAATTGGTTATCAATAGACCTTAGGTCATCAATGAGCTCCATTCTCTGGTCCCTCCTCGCCAATCTTTCACAAAAACACCCGTCTAGCTAAAACCACTGTCAATAATTTTCCCCACTCTTTATCCGTGCCTAAATCAAAACGTAGATTCCATGAACAAAGCTTCTTTCTTAGAACTTCACGGCTGTGGAACTCTCTGCCGCTTGTCTGTCCCCACTCCCCGTCTTCAAGTCCAACACAAACAAATTCCTGCTGACCCCCCCCCTTAAGTAATGACACCTTATCAAATCCTCAATACTAACTATTACTACGATACTATCCCAGTGATTACTGTACACACAACAACCCTTATCCCCGAGTGGCTCCTGGGCCTTGATAAGTGGTGACTCTCATGTAAAAAAAAAAAAACAATGAAAAGATGATTATTTTCGCGGAGGGAGAACGTATTAAGTTAACAAGTTACAAGTTTAGTCGATTGACATAGATTAAAATTGCGAGGAAATTTTAAGTAGACCAAGAATAAAAGAATATTTTAAAATTACTATAGAATTATTGCTTATAACAGACATTTTAGACATGAAAATAAGCACTCCAAGGTAAGACTATTAAATAATGCACACACACACACACACACACGCACACACACACACACACGCACACACACACACACACACTACACACCACACACCACACACACACGCACGCACGCACACACACACACCACATACATATATATGTATATGTATATATATATTTCTAATCTGAGGTTACTGTTTTCCAGAGATAACCAATAAAGTTTAACGGGGTTAATACAAGAGTGCTCAATACCGTAGTAGAGCAGGGTATACTCTTTATTTGTGTTTACATAAGCAGTGAAATGTTGCAACACCATCATGAGCATGTTTCGGTCAGCGAGTTACCAGTAACTTCAGGCGATACAGCTCATATGAAAGCAAAGTTTGTAATGAAAATGTAAGGTCTACCTCATCACAGGAATTTAATAGAAGGAGGTTCAGTGAAATGTTGTGAAAAATAAGACTTAGTTGTATGTAAATAAGACGAAATGTGGTTGCAGATTTGAGTCTGTGTTTGGATATAGGAATGAATGGAAAAGAGTGGAGGTTAAAGATCGAAAGAGAGGTAATGGAAGAATAAAAAGAACAGTATTTCGTATGCGTGTGTGATGGCCGCCCAAAATCTTAAACATACTAGTGCGTATAGGTTCAAACAGTAGGGAAATGTGGATTGGACATATCTATGCTAAAATGGGTTTCAGATTTTAATCGGGATATTCAGTTATAAACATGATTTTAATTTGACTAGAATTTTTATGTGGTCAGAAAATGTACAACTTACGTTGTCCTCTTGTATATCTCTGCCTCACCACTATCATCCCTACACAAATGAGTGAAGAGGTTAAAAGATAAGAAGAAAAAGAAAAGACACAATGAAGAAAAGAAAAAAACAAAGGAAGAAGGAAGGGAAAGAGGAAGAATAAAAAGGGAAAACCATAAATAAATTAATTGGTGATGATTCTAAGGCATGTCATTTCCCCTTCCTATTCGTCCCCATCCCCGTCCACTTCCCACCCTTATTCACTCATCATAGCTTTTTTACTTATTTATTACGTTAAGCTTTGAAAGCTGTATAGCAATAATAATAATAATAATAATAATAATAATAATAATAATAATAATGATAATAATAATGATAATAATAATAACAATAATGATGATAATAATAATAATAACAATAATAATAACAACAATAATAATAATAATAACAACAACAATATTAATAATAATAACAACAATAATAATAATAACAACAATAATAATAATAATAACAATAACAATAATAATAATAATAACAATAATAATGATAATAATAATAATAATAACAATAATAATAATAATAATGACAATAATAATAATAACAATAATAATAACAATAATAATAATAATAATGATAATAATAATAACAATAATAATAATAATGATAATAATAATAATAATAATAATAATAATAATAATAATGATAATAATAATAACAACAACAATAATAATAATAATAATAATAATAATAATAATAATAATAATAATAATAATAATAATAATAATAATAAGTTATGTATTGAAGATGGAAGCTTCTAGAAGATAGTTGTGAAATTGCGATATTTTTGTTCTGTTTTATTATTAGATGCAAATGTTGATATTAATATTTAAATTTAAAAAAATTTAATTTGTATTTTTTTATTTGATTGTGTTTTGTTCAATGTGTGACAGTTTCTGGTCAAAGAATGTACTTAATTTTGTCTCGCATTCTGATGTAAGATATAACATAAATGAAAGTACCTGCAATTTCATTCTCCTCCCCACACACCATATCCCTAAACACATCGACACGCGAGACTCTATAACTGATCGAACATCGCTAACGTTACGACGTTTTTTTTTTTTTTTTTTTTTTTTTTTGTTGAACGCAAATATCCTTAATAGTTATTATTGAAGATGGAAGCTTCTAGAAGTTAAGTTGTGAAATAAGGAAGTGAAGTGTTTTACAAGAAGAAAAAAGATCAATTTTAAGGGAGACGCGAACACCCTCTAAAAGAATTCATGAGAACTTATACTAAGTCCATATACTTAGTAATTTTTTTATTTTCATTTTTGGTGAGTGTGTGTACTGTCTGTTCATGTCCTTTATGTTTGTGTGATAGTGCATCTACATGAGAGATAAACACTATCCCTGTGACAGATCCATAAGTGAAATAATTCTGGGTCTGGTGTTGCCACAAACACTGAAATATGAAATATCCTTAATAAATAATACGCAATGTTTCTTCATTTTTATTGTGTCTTTCGCATGCCTTATACATTTGGAGTTTCTATGTGTGGGATTCCAGTGAGCAGAAGAAAGATCTGAGTGTCATGATCGGCAGGTGCTACCCCAGTGACCAGCATGGTGGACTCGGTCGTTATCCTTGGCTCCTCTTCTAATTTCAGAAATAAGAATATCACAAACACAGAACAGGTACTTAAATAACAAAGATCAAATGCAGGAGAACAAATTAATCAGCGAAAAAAGTCGATAATAAAAGAATCGATGCCTCCGTTCAGTCTCGAAAGAGGAAGGATGCCCCCTGTAGGGCAGCTGCATATGTAATTGTGAGGCAAGGGTTGCGCAATCTTTAACCACATCTCTCCTGAATTGGCATTGCTTGAGTCCATTGGCAAGGAGAAGTCCAGGACGACTGGAAACAATGCGAAGATAAGCAGAGAGTACATACAACACCTGTAAGTCCCAAATGGTCACCCATGTAGTACTGAACAGGTTCAACGTTGCTTAATTTGATAATATATGATAAAGAACGGTACAACAATAAAACATGAAATTGACTATTTATAAGCAAAGTTTAATTTGTCAGCTTAAATGCTATTTGGGTCTGATTCTTATAATTCATGAAAATACCTTTATACACTAAGATATAAAGTTATCTTGTAAGATTTTCAAAAGCCTTTTATCATTTTAGCTAGCGAATCAAATTTTGCCTCTGACTAATCAATTTCTATTTGTTACTGTTGTACCATGTTATTGGGAATATAATTATGCATTAATTTATATTGTGTTTTTAGGATTCCTTTGTTCGGTTGAAATAATTGCTAATATAAAGCATTTCAAATTAAAATTTAAAAAAATTATTTTAAAGGGGAGGGTGATGTCCCCCCCCCCCTCGCTAATCTTTCACGATAAACACCCATCTAGCTGAAACCACTGTCATTAATTTTCCCCACTCTTTATCTGTGCCTAAATCAAAACGTAGATTCCATGAACAAAGTTTCTTTCTTAGAAGTGCACGCCTGTGGAAGTCTCTTCTGTTTGCCTGTTTCTCACCTGACTACAACGTGGATGTATTCAAGTCCAACATAAACAAATTCCTGATGAACCGCCCCCTTAAGTAAAACACTTTATGAAATCTCCAATACTAACGATTACTACGATACTATCCCATTGATTACTGTACACGCAATAACCCTTATCCCCGAGTGGCTTCCGGGCCTTGATAAGTGGTGACCTCCATGTAAAACAAAAAAGAATAATAAATGCTAAAAGAATATGCAACAATTATACAAGAAAATTATTTTTAAAAAATTTATAACAATATTTTTATAATTTTTATTATCTGTTTTATATATTTATATAATTTTTATATAGAGAAGAAGAGATATAATTTCTATATAATTATGCATTAATTTATATTGTATTTTTAGGATTTCTTTGTTCGGCTGAAACAATTGCTAATATGAAACGTTTCTTTTTAAGGATTCTCCTAAAATTAACATTAACCACAAAAAAAAAAAACAACTTTCTAATAAATAAATAAGAATTCATAAAAATAACTTTACATGCGTATTGAACTGCTATGCATTTTAAACTTAGGAAGTCCGTGGAAATTTCACATTGCTTTTTCAAACTATCTGTATAATTTACTACTACTACTACTACTACTACTACTACTACTACTAATAATAATAATAATAATAATAATAATAATAATAATAATAACAACAACAACAACAACAACAACCAACAACATAGACTAAAGACCCGAAGGAAGAAAGGGACAACAAAAGAGGATAGACTGGTAATAGGATGCTACTACAGAAGTCACCCCAAAGACAAAGGATATAGGAAACGGATGAAAGAGTTGTGGGACATATCCAGTGACTACCATACAATGGAACAAAGAACTATGGACCAAGCGAAATTTATTCTCAAAGGAGGTTGGCTTTCAAATGGAAATACAACAAAAGAAAAAACCCATGAAACACCCTCTCACTGGAATATGGAGGCCGAGATCTATGAAACGATGAAACTTAACGAGAATGAAGCAGCAAAAGGAGAAAGCATCATAGAATTTATGAACGAAAAAAAAAAAAAACAAAGCTCCCATCCTTAAGTAACCAAGAATGGAAGAAATTAAGAGCAGAAACAGAGAAGATGAATAAACTCCTCCAATACATCCCAACATACAATGTTACAGGCTTAAACAAAACAGTAAATATGAAATTCAAAGTAGAAAAAAGGCGGGGAAAGAAAATGAACCGACAAAACCTGGATGGGAATTGAGGCTGAAAATCCAGATCAACAAACTTTAAAAAAGGGATCAAAGCAATAAACAAGATGAAAGCGACTAGAAGAGGGTGAAAGAGTAGAAATGTGACTAGCAAGGGGAGGCTTAACAAGAAATATAAAGAACTGAAGTAAAAAAATAGCAGCAAAAGCAAGGAAATTATATGCGGTACGGATACAAATCTGAACAGCGCAAGCAAAACAGACCTTTTCAAACAATCAAAGTGTAGTATCTGTTCTTCAGATGCTGCACTTCAATTTCTTGTTCTCTGTCAGTGGAGGAGAAATCCTTCACGACTGAGACAATTTTTATTTTTGTTCCTTTTCTCCACTTTAAAAAACCACCCTGGTATCTAACTCTGTCCTGTGGGGAGGCATTGTAAATAGGAACAATGAAAGCCAATTCTACCCAAATGTAAATGGAAGAAAAATATGAACAGACCAGCCAGACCCGACAGAAACAACGCATCTTGACTAGAAGACCAGGAAACTCATGACTATGCACAATGCACTACACCCAAAAGATGATATATACTGACTACATGTGAAAAGGAAAGACTGTGAACTGGTTTGTATAGGAGACTGTGTAAATGACACAAGAAAAGAATTAGATGAATACACAATGTAGAACACTATAAGAATAATTTCTGTAGCAAGAAACACTGAAAAAATGATGAATAAAGAAAAAAATGATGCAAGGGGTACGGCGTGAAAAGAAAAATGGGAAGAGAAACAACTACACAGACGATTAATAAGGCTGACAAAAGATGAGACTAACGAAAACACTTGGACTATCTAAACAGAGAAACTGAATCCCTAATTACAGCCACACAACATAATGCGGTTAGAACCAACTACATCAAAGCAAGGATTAACAAGACATATGAAAACAGTAAATGAAAGCTTTGTGGACAAAAAGACGAAACAATAAACTGCATAATAAGCGAATGCAGCAAACTACCTAAAAGAATAATATAAAAGTGGACACGATCAAGGGGGAAAGGAGTACACAAACAATTGCATCTTGAATATCCAGACAAATGGTATGAGCACAAACTAACAACAGTACTTGAAAATGAATGTCCCAAAATCCTATGGGACATAGATATACAAAAAGATAAACCCATCCAAGTAAGAAGATCGGATGTCATAATAATTAATAAGAAGGAAAATTGTAGGTTTTTTGGGTTTTTTTTACATGGGGTTCGCCACTTACCAAGGCCCGAAGGCCACTCAGGGATAAGGGTTATTGCGTGTACAGTAATCAATGAGATAGTATTGTAGTAATCATTAGTATTGGGTGATTAGATAGAGTGTCTTTTTTTTTTTTTTTTTTTATTCAATTTTCACCCCAAACAAGGCACAGTGCCACTTTAAAGCAGGGGCTACTATCAGGGACTTAATTAGCGGTGTCATTATGAAGGGAGATGAGTAGAAAGATGTTTGTTGACATTACACTTGAACTTCTGCATATCGTTGCAGTTAGGAAAGCAGAATCCCGGAAGGGAGTTCCAAAGACCCGCAGTTCTGGGGAAGAAACTATTGGAGTAAAAGGCTTTCTTGCACCTAGGGATCTCTACTGTAAAGGGATGAGACTTAGTAGCTTGTCGGGTTTGTCGGGGGTAGTTACGTCGGGGAGGTACAAGTGTTTGCAGTTCGTCAGAGCATTCACCATTGAAGTATTTGTAGAACAGGCAGAGGGATGCAACATCTCGTCGATGGGACAGAGGCTGAAGCCTAGATGACAGTTCAGGACCTATCAGGTTGGCGACTCTCTTTTGAACCCTGTCCAGGAGCGAGAGACAAGAAGCAGATGCACCAGCCCAGATGTGACAACAGTACTCCATACATGGGCGAATGGTTGCCTTATAGAGGTATAGGATACTGTCAGGCGTAAGTAGTTTTCTAGCACGGTAGAGGGAGCCAACCTTCCTTGCAGCAGCCTTGGCAATGCTCTCAATGTATCTATTCCAATTCATATTCCCTGTAAACGTTAGGCCGAGGAGTTAAAAAGAAGTACTTTCAGGTAATGTGTTCTTGGCAATTGCTATTGGTGGTAGAGAAGGTTTCTTGTAGTTATTGAAGGAAACAAGCTTAGTCTTAGCAGCATTGAATGTGACCAACCATTTTTGTCCTCATTCCACTACGGATTGGAGGTCGTCCTCTAGTGTTTCTGCCATTTCCTTGGATATGTGTTCATTTGTTTTCCCCTCATAAGGGGGCGGTTTGTCAGGAGTTTGTTTATGTTAGACTTGAAGACATCCAAGTTGTAGTCAGGTGGGAAACAGGCAAGCGGCAGAGAGTTCCACTGGCGTGCAGTTCTAAGAAAGAAGCTTTCACATGGAATCTACGTTTGGATTTAGGCACAGATAAAGAGTGGGGAAAATTATTGACAGTAGTTTCAGCCAGATGGGTGTTTCGCGTAAAAGATTGGCGAGGGGGGGACGAGGGATTGGAACTCAGACGAGCACCTGCCATGGGAATAACGATAAAACAAAGACAGGCTCGCAACGTCTCTTCTGTGGGAGAGAGGTTGCAGGGAAGAGAAAAGGGCATCCCCCACTAAACCACGAAGTCTATTTTGTACTCTGTCAAGGCAGGATAGGCTTTTTTTAGCAGCTCCTGCCCAGATGTGGCAGCAGTACTCCATCCTTCGACGTACTTGGCTTTTATACAGATAGAGAATTGCATCAGTAGTGAGATATCTTCTGGAGCGGTAGAAGGATCCCACCATTTTCCCAGCGTACCTGGCAACAGACTTGATGTACGTGTTCCATTTCAGATCAGGAGTAAAGGGCAAACCCAGAAGCTTGTCAAAACGTGGAGCCTCCCCAAGACGAGAGCCATCCATTTCAATTGATGCCAGATGGGGATCAGAGCGTTGATGATGTAAAGATAGAAGCTTGGTTTTGGATGAATTAAAAGTGACCAGCCACCTCTTCCCCCATTGTACTACATGCTCAAGATTAGAGGAGAGAGAATTTTGTGTTCCAGCAAACAACAAAGATCAAGGAAAAAGAAGCAAATACACAAAACTGACCAAAGAGTGAAAAGGGATATGGAAGATGAAAAAAGTTAAGATAACATCAATAAGTATAGGAGCACTAGGAACAATACCAAAAACCTTTAAAAAAATGGAGAGATTGAAATAAGAGGGATGGCTGAGAAGATACAATTGATAACAATAATGAAAACGGCTGAAATATTAAGAAAAATCATTGAATGTGGAGACTAATACACATGAGCCACAGGCACAAGCCAGACATATAGCAACTACTACATAGGTGAAGGACGAAGAATCACTACATGGAAGCAAGAAAACTGAAATTATAATTGTAAGTTAAATCCCCCCCCCCAAAAAAAAAAGAGGGGGGTTGGCATCAACAGGCATCATATCAAAGAGTGTAAGAGGGTCGGGGAACATGGAAAGACTGAGGAGAGAAAGCACTAGCCAGATCTCCGCTGGATGAGTGCAAAGAGGACTGGGACCTTGTGGAGGCTTATTGCCACCCAAATGCCAGTGAAGACTAATGGTCACTGTCAATGAGAAATCAATGGTAAATGGCTCAAATTAATTTGCAAAGGTTATCGAAAGAGGTGGAGAGTACTGGAAATCTGGGGAGACTCTAGAAAACACCACAAGATGTTCTCAAAGAGATATCTTTGATGATTGCTGTGTGACTGCCCTTAGAGAGTAAATAACAACAACAATAATAATAGTAATAATAATAATAATAATAATAATGATAATAACAACAACAATAATAATAGTAATAATAATAATAATAATAATAATAATAATAATAATAATAATAATAAGAGTGAAAACTGGAGACAACAGAAGGCATAGAACTACCCAACCAGAGATGAGGAACCTAGAAGAACAAGACGCCTACAAATACCTGGGAGTTCTGAAAGCAGACAACATCATAGCCAGAGAAATGAAAGAGAGAATTGGAAAGGAATACATCAAGAGAATAAAATTATAAAGCAGAAACCTAATAAAAGGTATAAACACATTGGCAGTATCACTAATACGATACTCAGGACCGTTCATAGTATGGACCAAAGAAGAGCTGAGGCAGCTCGATCAGAAGACTAGGAAACTCATGGCCATGCACTATGCACTACACCCAAAGGACGATGTTGACTGATTCAAGTGAAAAGAAAAGAAGGCGGGAGAGGACTAGTCTGTACAGAAAACTGTGTGCATGACACAAAAAAGAATTTGAAAAATACATAACGCAGAACATGGAAAGGATAATCATGGCAGCAAAGGACACTAAGAAAATCAAATAAACAGAAAACAGAAAAATAAAGGATAAGACGAGAAAAGAAAAATAGGAAGAAAAAAATTACATGGAAGATTCATAAGGATGACAAAAGATGAGAATAATGAAAACACTTAGACATGGATGCAAAAAGGACACATAAGCCGAGAAACTGAATCTCTAATAACCATAGCATAACTAGATAAGAACCAACCACATCCAAGCAAAGATCGATAAAACACAAGAAAACAATAAATGCAGACTCTGTGGACAAAGAGACGAAACGATAGACCATATAGTACGTAAATGCAGCAAACTGGCACAAAAGGAATACAAGAACAGACACGACCAAGTGGGAAGGGCAGTACATGGGAAATTATGCAAGCAACTGCATCTCAAACGCACAGACAAGTGGTACAAACATAAGCTGACAACAGTACTTTAAAACGAGAATCACAAAATCGTATGGAACATGGACATACAAACTGATAAATCCACCCAAGCAAGAAGACCAGATGTCGTAATAATTAACAAGAAAGAAAAATCCTGTCAAATCGTAGACTTTGCTGTTCCAGCTGACCATAGGGTGAATATCAAAGAAAAGGAGAAATGGAGCAAATACACAGAGGTAGCCAGAGAGATGAAAGGGATAAAGAAGACAAAGAAAATCTATAAGGAAAAAAGGACAAAGAAAATCTATAAGGAAAAAAGGACAAAGAAAATCTATAAGGAGCACTAGGAACAATCTAAAACAACTTTGAAAAAAGAATGGGAGAAATTGGAATCAGAGGAATGACTGGAAAAATACAACGAAAACAATAATAAAAACAGCTGAAATATTAAGGAAGCCCCTTGAATATGGAGACTAACACACACAAACCAAAAGCGCAGAGACAAAACATAAAGCACTACATGGAACCCTTGAATGCGAGGACTAACACACATGAACTACAGGCACCAGCCAGGCATACAGAAACTGTTACAGGTGTAAAACACAAAGGGACATCACATGGAATCATGAGAACTGAAACTGTATAAGTGTAACTTAACACACCTGGGCCCCTGCTTCCCCATCCCCTGTTTTTGTGTGTGTTTTACCATAAACTGGTGGCACACCAAATAAGCGAGGATGGTCAAGAAGGATGGAAAGATCGAAAAGTGAAAGCACTAGCGAAACTTTGCTGGTTGAGTGCAAAGACTGGGACCTTGGGGGGGCTTATTGCCATCCAAATTCCAGTGAAGATCGATGATCGCTACTAATGAGAAATCAATGGTAAATGGCTGTTGTGATAACACAAATCCACATGCAAAGATTATTGAAAGAGGTGGAGAATACTGGAAATCTGGAGAGACTTGTCACTCAGACTCCAGACACCAGCACAAGTTGGTCTCATTAGAAATCTTTGATGATGACTTGTGTGACTGCTCATAGTGAGTAAATAATAATAATAATAATAATAATAATAATAATAATAATAATAATAATAACAACAACAACAACAACAATAACAATAACAACAACAATAATAATAATAATGATGATAATAATAAAAAAAAAATAATAATAATAAATGGTCCAATAGTTGTCATTTTTCCGGGATTGGAAGTGGGAACGAGCTCTCATTCTCCTAAAAATTACTCTCAAGTAATGCTCAAATCTATAGCCACTAACAATCTAGTCCTACTCCTGACTTTTTTGTATGGCTTAGTCACTAAACCCGGCGGAGTTATTTTACTGACATGAGTGGGTATATTAGGCAAGTAAGTGGCACCTTAAAATCAATAGGTCCTGATAGATTGTGCCCAACAGTTCAGCCAGACAGACCATCTAGGAAAAGAAAAATTCTGATTTTAAACCACTACAGAAAAAAAAATACGCCGGTGGTTGTGTAACTTTAAATTCACTCAACTTATGAACAAAATATCAAATCAAAGTATTGAGAATAAGAGCATGAATGGGACTCAGACTCAAAGTGAATAACTCATGCCTGGCTGGTGTATTTTGGTACATCAGCAAGAACCCGGTCGTCATCCTGCAACTGCTAGAATGAAGTTGAGTAAAGAGATTAACAAAGTAATCATGCAGTATTTCTTTAGAAGCAATATTTATGATGAAAATGGAAAGCCTTTCACTGGGTAAAGACAACGCATGTGTAGAGAATGGAGAGAATGAGGAACTAACAGAACTGTGTGTGTGTGTGTGTGTGTGTGTGTGTGTGTGTGTGTGTGTGTGTGTGTGTGTGTGTGTGTGTGTGTGTGTGTGTGTGAGCAGGCAAGAGTAATATGGAAAAACGGATGGTTATCAGGACTGGAATTGAAAGCCATGGAAAGACAAATGAATGCAGAAGTAATGGGAGATCGTTTGGCAAACGAAGGAGACGTACAGATTGACTAGGAAAGGACAGAGAACAAAATAGAAGATTTGCCCGAAGTGGCAGAGAATGGTGCGGAAACAAGGGACGAGGTAATTGGTAATAATGAAGTAACTGATGATTTGGTGCTGGAAGAAAATGAGGAAGTGCAAAAGTGAAGAGATACGAAGAGAGAATTGAAAAGTTTAGACAGAATAAGTTTGATTTGGGCCAAAAGAAGTTCTATAAAGAACTTAATATAAGGGCAAACTTAGGCTTGGGACGATTAATCGGAATTAGAATCGGGAATCGAAAAAATCGGAACTTTTTGGAGTATCGGAATCGGAATCGGAAAAAAATATGACCTAATTTTCGATTCCAAATCGATTCTTTTCATTTTTTTTAACAATAAATAATGAAACAAGTATAAATTATTTTTTTATTATTAGAGTTGTTCATTTACAACATAAGACTGAGAAGGGCCACAGAATGGGTTATAAATCTCATTTACAGATTTAACATTGATTCGCAGTTAATTTATTTTATTTATTATTCATTTATCGAGAGATAACTTGCATATTCCTTTTGCAAACATTTAGCATCTATTCGCTAAATGACTATATGTCCCCGCCCGAGGGAGTTCACTTAATTATGAGCCGGTTTTAAATCCTCTGGAAGGTTTTTTTTTTAAATTTCGTTGGCGCCAGTTGTACATTGGCGGTGTCTCTCATCGGCTTCTTTTGAAATAATTAAAGTTTATGACACGTCTCTTTGGACGCAAGTGAAAAATATAGATGAAAATCTCCGTTGATCATCAAAATCTTGAATGAGGTAGACAAAGAAAAAACATTCTGAAGATTTTCTTAATTAAAAAGGAAATTATATCTACATTTAAACTTATACACGTACCTCAAAAAGTAGAATTGGATTGGGGCATTTATTGTACCTATTTACTATACCTCCCCACGGGACAGAGTTGGACACCAGGGTCGTTTTTTTAACGTGGAGAAAAGGTACAAAAATAAAAAGTTGTTTCAGTCGTGAAGGACTGATCCTCCACCGAAAGAGATTGTTCTCGAAATGGAAGTGCAGCATCTGAAGAACAAATACTACACTTTGATCTTGACCAAAAACAGTAAAAGAAGAGATATAAAGAAATATTCAACAAATAAATGCTACCAAAGACGAGACGTACCTGATTTAATTTGTTTGTGCTTAAACTTATTTTAAAGTGCATTTTTGGTGGTGCTTGGAAAACTCGTCCCCGGAAAACTCGTCCCCGGAAAAATTGTCCAATTTTGCTAGGTATGAAAACTCGTCCGCTATTGAATAAATATCGATTGGAAACACATTTTATGACTGTTATTGAAGGCGATAATATTTTTTAAAAGACAATACACATCCCATAATATTTTAAAAAATAGTTTTACTTGTTTACTGTTGTTTGACAGACAAAATAAAATTGATTTTTCTAAGTGTTTGTTTTCTACCTAGCTTTTAGTGGTTGAACTTATTTTTAAGAGTTTATTTAGTTAAAAAAACAACAACAAGTAATGTCGATTGTTACTTTTGAACAAAAAATGTCTGACATGAGAGGATCACGTCTTAGGAGTCTCGAGAATCGCTCAAAAATAGAAAATTAAAGAAAATACTGTGGTAGATATAGTTTAAAAACAGCCCACTCCAAAAGAAAATAAATTTGTATATTTTTTAGGTAATGTCCAAGATCGTTGCTCGGAAAAAAATAAAGCTACCGGAAGTGGATACAGTTGATTATATAACGAAACCGAACGGAAGACACGAAAAACGAGAGCATATATTTATTTTTTTAAAAATTACTTTAGTTTTTAACATTTCTTGTGTCATTACGAGCAAACAAAGAAAAAAGAAAACACTTCTTGTATCATCAAATAATATAACAAACATTTTATTTAAAAAAAAAATTCATTTAGTTTTAACACTTTTTGTGTTCACGAAACAAAAACCGCACTTCTGCAGTATGAGGAGGGCGGTCATCTTTTCTTGGGGCGCTTCACTAAACTATCGCCAGATGGCGCTTCTCGGTCAAAAAACATGTAAATTATTAATTTGTTGTTGACTCTTCAAAGTTGCTTTAATTAAAAAAAAATGTTTAATTTAAATTATTTATTTTTCGATCAAAATTTTACTTTATAAAAATCAAATGTTGCTTTCATTACAAAATTATTTTATTAAAATTATATTGTTATTTTTTTTACAATTATATATTGATACATTTTTATACAATAAATGTTTTTACAATTATATATTGACACATTTTTATACAATAAATGTTTTTACAATTATATATTGATACATTTTTATACAATAAATGTTTTTACAATTATATATTGATACATTTTTATACAATAAATGTTTTTACAATTATATATTGATACATTTTTATACAATAAATGTTTTTACAATTATATATTGATACATTTTATACAATACATGTTTTTACAATTATATATTGATATACATTTTTATACAATAAATGTTTTTACAATTATATATTGATACATTTTTATACAATAAATGTTTTTACAATTATATATTGATACATTTTTATACAATGAATGTTTTTACAATTATATATTGATACATTTTTATACAATGAATGTTTTTACAATTATATATTGATACATTTTTATAAAATAAATGGTTTTACAATTATATATTGATACATTTTTATAAAATAAATGTTTTTACAATTATATATTAATACATTTTTATACAATGAATGTTTTTACAATTATATATTGATACATTTTTATACAATAAATGTTTTTACAATTATATATTGATACATCTTTATACAATGAATGTTTTTACAATTATATATTGATACATTTTTATACAATAAATGTTTTTACAATTATATATTGATACATTTTTATAAAATAAATGGTTTTACAATTATATATTGATACATTTTTATACAATAAATGTTTTTACAATTATATATTGATACATTTTTATACAATGAATGTTTTTACAATTATATATTGATATATTTTTATACAATAAATGTTTTTACAATTATATATTGATACATTTTTATACAATAAATGTTTTTACAATTATATATTGATACATTTTTATACAATAAATGTTTTTACAATTATATATTGATACATTTTTATACAATGAATGTTTTTACAATTATATATTGATACATCTTTATACAATAAATGTTTTTACAATTATATATTGATACATTTTTATACAATAAATGTTTTTACAATTATATATTGATATACATTTTTATACAATGAATGTTTTTACAATTATATATTGATACATTTTTATACAATGAATGTTTTTACAATTATATATTGACACGTTTTTATACAATAAATTTTTTTACAATTATATATTGATACATTTTTATACAATAAATGTTTTTACAATTATATATTGATACATTTTTATGCAATAAATGTTTTTACAATTATATATTGATACATTTTTATACAATAAATGTTTTTACAATTATATATTGATACATTTTTATACAATCAATGTTTTTACAATTATATATTGATACGTTTTTATACAATAAATTTTTTTACAGTTATATATTGATACATTTTTATACAATAAATGTTTTTACAATTATATATTGATACATTTTTATACAATAAATGTTTTTACAATTATATATTGATACATTTTTATACAATAAATGTTTTTACAATTATATATTGATACATTTTTATACAATGAATGTTTTTGCAATTATATATTGATACATTTTTATACAATAAATGTTTTTACAATTATATATTGATATACATTTTTATACAATGAATGTTTTTACAATTATATATTGATACATTTTTATACAATGAATGTTTTTACAATTATATATTGACACGTTTTTATACAATAAATTTTTTTACAATTATATATTGATACATTTTTATACAATAAATGTTTTTACAATTATATATTGATACATTTTTATGCAATAAATGTTTTTACAATTATATATTGATACATTTTTATACAATAAATGTTTTTACAATTATATATTGATACATTTTTATACAATCAATGTTTTTACAATTATATATTTATACATTTTTATACAATAAATGTTTTTACAATTATATATTGATACATTTTTATACAATAAATGTTTTTACAATTATATATTGATACATTTTTATACAATAAATGTTTTTACAATTATATATTGATACATTTTTATACAATAAATGTTTTTACAATTATATATTGATACATTTTTATACAATAAATGTTTTTACAATTATATATTGATACATTTTTATACAATGAATGTTTTTACAATTATATATTGATACGTTTTTATACAATAAATGTTTTTACAATTATATATTGATACATTTTTATACAATAAATGTTTTTACAATTATATATTAATACATTTTTATACAATGAATGTTTTTACAATTATATATTGACACATTTTTATACAATAAATGTTTTTACAATTATATATTGATACATTTTTATACCATAAATGTTTTTACAATTATATATTGATACATTTTTATACAATGAATGTTTTTACAATTATATATTGATACATTTTTATACAATAAATGTTTTTACAATTATATATTGATACATTTTTATACAGTAAATGTTTTTACAATTATATATTGATACATTTTTATACAATGAATGTTTTTACAATTATATATTGATACATTTTTATACAATAAATTTTTTTACAATTATATATTGATACATTTTTATACAATGAATGTTTTTATAATTATATATTGATACATTTTTTTACAATGAATGTTTTTATAATTATATATTGATACATTTTTATACAATGAATGTTTTTACAATTATATATTGATACATTTTTATACAATAAATGTTTTACAATTATATATTGATACATTTTTATACAATAAATGTTTTTACAATTATATATTGATACATTTTTATACAATGAATGTTTTTACAATTATATATTGATACATTTTTATATAATGAATGTTTTTAAAATTATATATTGATACATTTTTATACAATGAATGTTTTTACAATTATATATTGATACATTTTTATACAATAAATGTTTTTACAATTATATATTGATACATTTTTATACAATAAATGTTTTTACAATTATATATTGATACATTTTTATACAATGAATGTTTTTACAATTATATATTGATACATTTTTATATAATGAATGTTTTTAAAATTATATATTGATACATTTTTATACAATGAATGTTTTTACAATTATATATTGATACATTTTTATACAATGAATGTTTTTACAATTATATATTGATACATTTTTATACAATAAATGTTTTTACAATTATATATTGATACATTTTTATACAATAAATGTGTTTACAATTATATATTGATACATTTTTATACAATAAATGTTTTTAAAATTATATATTGATACATTTTTATACAATAAATGTTTTTAAAATTATATATTGATACATTTTTATACAATAAATGTTTTGGTTTTCAAATAATTTTCTGTTCGGAAAAAAAAAATTTTTTACGACTTATTTGCCGCGTTATTTTTACCAAGACAAAATTGGAGTTATCACCTCCCCCTAACAATAGCCGTAGTCTGCCTACTACAGAAGTGCCCCCAAATTACTTTTAAACAAACAAAAGAACATTCTTATATTATCAAATAATACATACGTACCGAAAACACTTCTTGTATTTTTAGTACCGCGCTATTTTTAAATAGTTTTTTTTTCAGGTTAAATTCAAGTTTCACGATACCTTTTTTTTTTAATTAAATTGTTAAGTGGAAGGACATAATAGTTACAAAACACTCTCCACTCCCCATGTTAAGAACAGCTTTCAAAATAATAACGCTATTATTTCAACGCGGTACTAAAATACATAAGTATCATGTTTTTTTTTGTTTCGTAATAACACAAGAATTGCTTAAACTAAATTCTTCTGAATACAATATTTGCTTTCTTTGATAATACATAAGTGTTTTCTTTCTTTTTTTGTTCTGTAATAACACAAAAAGTGTTAAAACTAAAGTATTTTTTAAAATAAATATATGGTTTATATTTTTTAAAATAAATATATGGTTTATATTTTTAAAAATAAATATATGGTTTATATTTTTTAAAATAAATATATGGTTTATATTTTTTTTTTTAATATTATTGGGTGCGTGGTCGCCGTTAAAAACAATATCTCCTTCAAGAACGGTCATTAAATGTGTTTTTAATCGGTATTTATTCAATAATGGATCAGTTTTCCTACCTAGCAAAAACGAACGAGTTTTCCGGATACGAGTTTTCCTAGTACGAGTTTTCCGGGTAGGAGTCTTCCGGGCACTGTTAAAAATGTTATTCTAAATAGTAACATTATTATTTAGAAATTCGTTCGTAACAATGGAGAGAGCGTTTTTAATATTTTGT
The DNA here is from genome assembly GCF_053919585.1 of Euprymna scolopes. Taxonomy (NCBI): domain Eukaryota; kingdom Metazoa; phylum Mollusca; class Cephalopoda; order Sepiida; family Sepiolidae; genus Euprymna; species Euprymna scolopes. The sequence continues at coordinate 150,943,308 of NC_136483.1, forward strand.
TCTTACATCGTTTTATCAATTTGCCTACCAATCGTCGACTATTTTCAACTGTTTATGAAAACTTTCAAGTAACATGTTGTACACTTACAACGAACTGATACAATATGGCTTTGTTTTAAATCAAAATAATTTTTTTCTTGCCTTACAATTTTAATCAATTACAAGGAAAACATTTGAGAAAAAATATACGGGTAAATTTCCCGGGGGCTTATGTAATAATTTGAAAATTTACGAAAAAACAAAACAAAAACAAATCTCTAATTGAATATTTATAAAATATAAAAGAATCGGAATCAGGAATCGTATCGGAATCGAAAATTTAGAACAGAATCAGTAATTGGATCGAATCGGGAAAAATTTTGGAATCGTCTCATCACTAGTCAAACTGCTTAAATGAAATACAAAATTCACAGAAAAAAATGCACAAAGTAATGGGTGATATTTGAAGCGTTAAAAAGAAACATAACTGAGGTGCTTTTTGACTGAAAGATCTGAAGAATAGAAATTAAGTTTAAGCAATATAACATGGTGACAGCGAACAATGTAGGAAAATTCCAAATTGGCGGTGTACAGGGATATTAGATAACAAAAAACAAACTTATCCACTTGCATGAAAGGATTACATCTCAAATTGACGAAATTTTGACAGGTAAATTTCTGAATAGAGCACGCATGGGCGAACAATGTTCTCCAAGAAGGATACATCAAAGGCCACTGTGGACGATAACTATCGTTACATCACCTGCCTTCCATTGATGGGGAAATTTTTGACAGCCATTTTGGCAGATGAGATTTATCAATATCTTGAACAGCAAAATATGTGACAATTTGATTGTTAGAAAAAAAGGAACAAAAGGAAATACTCATTGATGCAGCAGTGGCAGTTGAATGTGGAGTCAAAATAAAGAGAGAAAGTCGAAAACTTAAAAAGATTGCGAAAGTTGAAGGTAGAAGTTGTATCTGTTGTGATGGGAGCCCTGGGCAGGGCGACAAAAGAATTTGACAAGTGGATTGAAAAAAAAATTGGATCCATTGCAATGTCAGAGTAGTTCAGAAGAATACCATGTTGGGAACCGCCAAAATCTTGCAGAAAATATTGGCGGCCTGAGAAAATGTAACAGAGCGCGTGAGGGCACGTGTGAAAACATCAGCAGAACATGTAGGAAAGCTGGCTTGCGAAGCTATTAACAGCAGTAGCCGTTAAAGCACATATGCAAATTAGGAAGTGTGTGCAAGCTTGCGTCACAAGAAAAACAAAAGAAAAAGACACAGCGTGGTCGAAGAGAGGAGCAAAGTGCGCATCACAAAAGATGGACGTGCAAAGTCGAAGGTAAAAAGTGGCAAGAAAGAAAGACGCGGCCGGCTGAGATCGACACATGGCACCGTTGTAGTGGCGAAAGCCTTTTATTTATTTATTTTTGTTGGTTTGCTCCTTTTCGACGATACAAGGCGACGTGGGAGTCTGAAAGAGGTTTGAACTGTTACGAACACAGTTCGCGCGTAATGGCCACGTTACATATATTTATTTTGGTGCTGTGACTAGGATTTTTATCAAAAGGTTAAAATTAAGAAAAACAAAAGAAAGAAAAATAAACATTACCGCGGAAAAATGCTGTCACAAAAGATGGACGTAAAAACAAATCAGGTCGCTAGTTGAGAGCTTGAAAACAAAGAATATTGTACCAGTCGGTAAATCACTTGTTCGCTTCTTTATGTCTGCTCACTTTCGAATTTTCCCCGCCCTGTAAGTCATATTTTCTTGTCTTGTGGAGATCGCGGCTTATCGTCAATATTATTTTTGCGTTAAAGAGGAATGTTCTAATCTTACGGGTCGTGTATGCATTATGATATAAAAAATATTGTTTCATGCTCAGTTTAACGCAGCAAATACCTTGTTTTGTTTTAGAGAGGAAGTTAGAATAAACCATTTAGTTTGTGTTTGAACTATTTCTCTTATTTAGTTTATGGATTACTAAAGTTTTAAAATTTGGAAAACTTAGCTGAAGGTTTTGCAAGATTGTTTAAACAACTATAACGCGTGAAAAGGTAGATATAACTGCTAAAAACAAAGTAAGTACTAAAAATAAGTCTGACTTTATTTCTATAAAGAGTAAAATTTTGTTGTTGTGGGTCGTTTATAATTGACTTTAATCCTGCCATTGTGAAAAATAATTATGAATACATTGTATTTTTAAAACATTTTCTAAAATAAGAAATAAAAAAGAAAAGATACTCATTTTTAGCACGGCTATGCTGAGGGACATAAAAAGTTGGTTTTATTTGCGAGGTTTTTAATCGTGTGTGATGCTTTTGTCAGTATTTTGCTAATTGGATTAAGATAAAAACTAAACACTAAAATATTAAAATTTTAAGTCGTTTTAATTTTGAAATACATAACAAGTAAGACTGCGTGACGGTCAGGTAAAACACTTAGCATCGAGGAAATTAGTTTTTGTAACTGAAGCTCTTCATGACGATAAAGCGCAGCAGCTTGCATTGCTGCTGTGGTAAAAACATAACTGCCCACTATATAACCAAGCACAGTGAGTACCCAAAATACTGAGATGGAGTATGTAAATAGCGACGGATTTTTTTTTTTCTGTAGACAGCTCGATATCGATAGTTGTCGACAGAATTTGGACATCGAATCTAATAAATTCCCGGACATAGAACGTAACCTAGCTACCAGAAGTTAGACACTAGGCTTTTGATGGGTGTACAAAAAAAAACAAACAAACTTAAGAAATAGCGGAAATTAGAGAATTGTAAGTGAATAAATAGTACTCGCATTAGATAAAACTGTCGATTCTTAGTGATAAGGTCAAAGTGTATTGTGATACTAAAAGGGAATAATTGTTGTATAATGGTTGATATCCGAATAAGTCAGGGAGCGCGTATAATGTCTCTGGCACATTGGGTCAGATGTCAATCGTAATTATCTCGAATAATCTCGTCAAAAGTGATTTAGCATTTAAGAGATAAACATAGTCAGAAAAATGTCTTGAATAATCTCGTCAAACAGGGACAGACAAAAGAGTCATAGAGCTAGAAAGAAGTTATAATAATTAGTTTAGTCAAAAGTTTCAAAGAAGAAGGACTAGTTGTTAAAACTGGAAAGGAAAAAGGCAAGATATTCTAGTAAAAAATATAATAAATTTAAAATATTGCAACATTAAAAGTTGATTATATAATGTTCAATTGAATTTTTTTAAAATTGTTAATGCTGCAATATTTTAAGTTATAAATTTATTATATTTTTTACTAGAATATCTTGTCTTTTTCCTTTCCAGTTTTAACAACTAGTCCTTTTACGTTTCTAGGTTTAATCTTAATATAACTTATTTTGTAATATACTTTTAACATTTAAAACTATATTCTTGCACAAACAAGCTGAGACACTTCAACACTGCTAAAGTAACATTTCTGCCCCCCCCCCCCGAAAAATATACATTCTCGCTATTTAAACAGTTAACTGAGTGTTCTTCCTTTCGGCATATTAAAACCTTACCTTTAAATATTCTGAAAAATATGTTGAAATTTCAAATGAAAGAAAGAATAAATAAAGAAAAGGAATTTCTAATGAAAAAGCATAAATGGAAATATCGAATAGTTTGTTATACACTAAGACATTTTATTTGAATTTGATTATTCATGTTTTATTGTGTGAACTTTTGAGTTTTCTTTTATTACCTCAGGCAGGTTTAATTAAATTCTTATAAAGAATTTTGTGGGAAGGGAAAATATGTAACAGCGTGTGTGGGCGCATGTGAAAAATATCAGCAGGATAGTTGGCTTGCAAGGATATTAACATTAGTAGCCGTTAAAGCACATATGCAAATTAGGTAGTGTGCGCCATAAGAAAAAGAAAAAAAGGACACCACGTGGTCGAAGAGAAAAGCAAAGTGAGCGCCGCAAAAGATGGACGTGTAAAGTCAAAGGTGAGGAGTGGCTGATTATGGCCAGTGTGAGGTCAGCAGAAAGAAAAAACGCAGACGTGTTAGATCGACGTGTGGCCTCGTAGTAGTGGCGAGACACTTTTAAGCAGGTGTCGAAACGGCAGGGTTTTTTAATCTCATGGCAGATGAAATGAACAGTGAGCATTGTTTGGAAAGTAATGGTAATAAATGCCTTTTGCTAAAACAGAAAAAAGTCGTGTCGGATCGATTTATTTTTGTTTGTTTGTTCTTCTTCGACGGTGCAAGACGGCGTGGAAGACCGAGAGAGGTTTGAACTATAACGGACACGGTTAAAGTGTAACGGCCACGTTACAAGGAGATACTGAGTCTATTGTTATTTTTTATAGTTTGCTTGTCAACATAAAATCGGCAATAACAACAGTCAGACACAAAATGTCACAACCGAAATAATAATAAACTGCAATAAATATTATAAACTGCCCTCCCTCTCAAAATGTTTCAGATTCGGCTGAAATAGTCGTGAAGACTAAGGAGGATGGAAGGACTAAGAAAAGAGAGAGACCACTTAGCAGACCTCCACTGGATAACAACAAAGAGTACTAGGACATTGGTGAGGCTTATTGCCACCCAAGTTCCAGTGAAAACCAATGATAGTTTCCAGCGGAAAATCAATGGTAAACGACTGTTGTGACAATGCAAAGTTATTTGCAAAGATTATTGAAAGAGTGGGAGAGTACTGAAATCGGGAACGTAAATGTTTTGTGTATAAATGCAGTAATATTTAACTGCGACATGAGAATTCAATAGATACGAACATTGATTTTGGTTGAAATCGACATAAAATATTAAGTAGAAATGATATTTGGTTTTTAATGGAAATTCAATTTTGCGTGTTTCGATTTTAGTTCTTATTTCGAAGTAGCGCCGATAAATCCTGGTCAAAACAGCATTCTTGTAAGAAACCTTCATGAAACCAAACTCCGAAGAATAACCGAGAACGACACAGGACGAAATAATAGAGATAAGAAGAAAGAAAAATGCATTTAGAAATTTGACCCCTCCCCCAACATATGACCAGATACGAAACTGCAGTAAGTTTTATCCAATATTTATTGTCTACAGAATAATTTCGATAATACTTGATCATTTAAAATTTTATGCTCGTGGAATTAGAATAAATTCAATCCATTCTCAATCCACGTTAGCAGATCACTTTAAGTGTTTGGAAACTAATCCATATTGTGCTTTAATATATCTTGTTGCGATACATAATATATATATATATATATATATATATATATATATATATATATATATATATATATATATATATATATACACGGGTTCTCGCCAGCTTACCAAAGTTAAGCAACGGCGAGCCTGGTCGGTTTCAAATGAGTGACCATTTGGGAATAGCAGACGTTCTATGTGTTCTCCACTTATTTGCGGCATTGTTTCCAGTCGTCTTGAAATTTCTACTTGCCACTGGTATTTAACTGTGCCGACTCAGAAGAGGTGTGGTTGGAGATTGCGCAACTCTTGCCACAAAAGATTTCACGCGCAAGTCACATCATCGTCAGTGATGTCTTGTGGTATTCATTGAAATCGATGGACGGACATCGTATATAATTATAAATAATTATTTTAGTACCTACACACTACTACTGTTTAATGAGTTCGCAATCATCAGTGCAGGAAGTGGCGATTTCAAACTGATCGAAAGATTCGAACCCAGCCACAAAACTACCTTGGACTCCATTAGCAACGTTACCCCTAGGCCACCATCAACCGCTACAAGAATGTAAGGGAAATTACCATTTTAAAAGCCAAATACAGGCACAACATTCAGACATTCTATAGTGAGTGATCTCACACGAGGCCAATCGACAGCTTGTATCCCAGACAGTGCTCAACTTAAAAACCAACTTCTTAAAAGGGCGAAATGATTATAAATAATTATTTTAATACTTACAGACACTAGTGCTCCATGCTTTCGCAATAAATAATTAATGGCTGTTCAAAGATAAAATTTTATTAGATCATCCAATAAATAGAAAACAATAAAAAACACTCATTGGACCATGGTATTTCGAAGCTTAATACTTCTCATCAGACATGAAGAGGAGTACATAGTAATGTATATATTAAAAACACTAGCATAAGAATCTTAAAGAAATAAATAAATAAAAATAAAAATAAATTTTATTTCTATGCTAATTTTCTTATGCTGGCTTTATAATAGTGTAATGGTTAGGAGCGCCGACTGTCGCTTAGGCGGTCGAGTTTCAAACACAGATTGAGGTAGTTGCTAGTCTAGCTGCACTGATGAGCTGTGATACAGCGAACAGTACTGTATGTGGATATATATATATATATATATATATATATATATATATATATATATATATATATATATATATATTGCGACGTTGTTTTTACCTGTAAAAAAATAATTACACCATCTCACATTCTGAAAATTCTAATATATATATATATATATATATATATATATATATATATATATATATATATATATGTTATTGCTCTGTTTACCACATTGAGCTCTCATACCCGGATTTCCTCCTGGAATTAGTCCATTATAAACACTATATATATATATATATATATATATATATATATATATATATATATATATATATATATATATATTCAGCCCTAAAGAACAAGTTTCGTAAAACTTCAAATATATTTTATGTTTATACATACATATATATATATATATATATATATATATATATATATATATATATATATATATATATATATATATATATATATATATATATATACAGGGTGACAAAAAAAAAAAAAAGAAAACGAGCCCCATATCTAATTATGCCTCGTTTCTTAGTGTTTTGTCCAAATGAAATGAAACATTGGCCATTACTAGTTTATTATATTCAAAACATCACATCAAAACACTAGGGTCTTTCGCCTTTTTTTCTGTTGACTGTAAAATGCTCAGAATAACAATTGAATGTCCTCTGTTTATTTTTGGGTCACCCTGTGTGTGTATGTGTGTATATATATATATATATATATATATATATATATATATATATATATATATATATATATATATATATAAAATCAAGTTTGAAAATATATAAAAATAAAAACGATTCTATTTAACGAGGCTGCTAATAGTGCTCAATAAAAGAATTGTCTCAATAAAGACCGGATGCTATGGTTTCCTAATAAAATCTTTTTAGATTGAAACAGTAGATCTATCGTCGTGACCAATAATAATTTTGTTCGCCTAAATTGAATAAAATATTATATTTAAAAGTCGGATTATGTAGGTGCTAAGTGTGCGATAGGTTAAAGTTAATATATATTTTTCCATCCGGGAATTTAAACTGCATTCTTTATTTTTATTTTTGCATTTTTTTTTTATTCAAAGCTTCTTTAGACTATATATATATATACATATATATATATATATATATATATATATATATATATATATATATATATATATATATATATATATTGACAATGTCAATATTCCAAATTTCAAGACGTTGACCATCTTATCGTTTATTCCTTTAAGTAAGTTGACGTGCACAATTCAACTTACTTTAAAGCAATAAACGGTAAGATGATTAACATCTTGAAATTTGGAATAAAGACTTTTATCATTTATTTGTTATATGCTCTGTAGTTACATCGAGCTTCACATATTAAAGGATATAATTGATTAATTATATTTCCCCATATATATATATATATATATATATATATATATATATATATAAACATATTTTCCCATATATATATATATATATATATATATATATATATATAAACATATTTCCCACATATATATATATATATATGTATATATATATATATATATATATATATATATATATATATATATATATATATATATATATATATATTTAATAATATTTATTTAATTTTTAATATATATATATATATATATATATATATATATATATATATTAAAAATTAAATAAATATTATTAAAAATTTCTAAACACATTACAAACTCCAGAAAGTTATGGCAGCCTAAGGAGGTACTTATTTCATTTTAAAGAAAAATGATCTCTTGCATAGCCAAACATAAATCAGATATATTTGCAATTCCCCGTGCCTCTCACGTATTTATCCTCTGACCGGACATCTATCTCCAGCGACGTTTGCAATTTGTATGCACTGCTAACGCATACAGCTCAGAATTATGCACCGCTAACACATGCAGCTGGGAATTAAATGAAAGAATGTCGCGTAGGCTAGAGTCGGATTTCTGCTTTTTAGAAATCAACTCATAAGTCAGGATGTACGTAATAGTATAAGAGTAACTGTATATTACTTTTACATATTGCATATATATATATATATATATATATATTACAAACGTATATAGATTTGTTCGTCTGACATACCCTCAAACGTACAGCAGCTGTCTCTTTATAAGGTCTATCACCGCCGCGCCCGTTGCATTTAGAAATGCGACGCCTCAACAACTGATCCAATACGTAATTATAGTTAGTTTTATTCAATCTTTATTGACTGAAGAATCATTTCGATAAGACTTGATGATCATTTAAAATTCTATACGTCTGATTATAAAGGTCAATTTTCTACATATTACTAAAACGCTGGAAAACTAATCTATAATGTGTTCTAATATATTTGTTCACACACACACACACACACACACACACACAGATTATATATATATATATATATATATATATATATATATATATATATATATATATATATATATATATATATATATATATCCATGTTGTGGGACCGAATTAAAATGGCTAAAAATAATAAATACGCTGAACTTCATATCATTTAGCTAGTCTTAGAAAATGTGTATGACTCATTAAGACACCAGCTACTTGAGAAGGCAATGGAGTTTCAAATGTACCTCTTTGGAAGACCTTAGGAGTGAAAGTTATGGAAAGAAATCCCACTAACACAGAGGATTTGTGGGTGAAGCTTCAAGAAGAATGATCTCAAATTGGTATCGAGGATTGTCAAGATCAGATTCGTTCTTGTAGTCGAAGATGTGCAGCTGTCATTAAGAGCAATGGCTCATTTACTAAATATTGATTGTACCTGCATTTTTTATTGTTTTTTGGCTGTTTACATTGTTTTTCTCAATTTTGTCCCTTACTTTTGGATGTTCCAATTTTGAAAACAAATAAATAATTGTTATAATTCTTTTTCTATCCTTTGCAAATGATTCAAATTTTAGTATGTTATTATGGATGATAACGACTACCAGTTGTCAAAATTTCAGCTTTTCACAGTTGTTATTTCTAACAAATATTAAGGTTTAAATTGTTGTCCCTTAGTTTTGGACGCTATCGTTTATGAGATTTTCTAATAATAAATATTCAACGAACTGACAAAAATTGAATATTGGCATTATGATGGGATGTGTTACCTCTCCACTACTGTTTGTGTTGGTAATGGAGATGATATTGCGTAGTGCTGAAAACAACACGAATAAAAAAAAAAAGATCCCTTGTATGAAGGCGTTCATGGATGACGTAACATTAGTAACAGAATCCAGATTCCACCTGAAACAAATGATTTCCCGCCTACAAGAGCTGTTTAAATGGGCTGCGATAAAAATAAAGCTATCATAATGTCGCAGTTTATCAATGTTTAAAGAAACCTGCAGAGAAACAACATTCTTTCTGGACGGAAACAAAATTCCTACAACCCGCAAAAATAGCGTCAAAAGCCTTTGTTGCTGCTATTTTCTACCTCTGGCTGATCGACACCGTTGGCAGGATCTACAAAAAATGCTAAAAAAATGGATTACGCTATACTGATACGTGTGACCTCTTAAACAAAGACAAGATATTGTGCATTTACTTTGAATTAATTCCCAAGTAAACATGGCCAATGCAGATTTATGAAATGTCACTTACAAATGTTGAAACAATGGAACTCCTGATCAGCAAGTTGATTAAAAATGGTTAGGGTGCGTAATTCCTTTACAAACGTGGCGCTAGACAGTTCATCAACAAAATTAAAACTTCCACCGTCGTCACTTGTTGAGGAATATAAGTTGAGTAAAATGCAACTTTTCCAGATGCTGCGTGACTCTCCCGACCCAGTAGTGAAGAATGTCCAACCAGCAGTAATATTTGGTCGGAAATGGAAAGTAAAACAAGCTATAGAATATGCAGAATCGACAATAAATATCGAAGTCGGATGCTGAGGTTTTATTGCGAACTCAACCTCCACGTCCTTTAATAATCTTGGTCAGACAAAAAAAAAAAAATACATGAAGAAAATACAAGATGAGGCTCTATCTGCATAGTCGTGGATATGGCAATCCCACAGAATGACGGTAATCCAACAATGTCTGGTGATATCGTATAATACTGCTGGGGCACTCTGGGATAGTGGCAATGATGCTTCGGCCCCAAAACCTTGCCTTAACCCAGAGTCAGCATCTGTTGAAGGCTTTGTTGGAAGCAATGCTGCTGTAAAAGCAACAGTTATTGTATAAACACACACACACACACACACACACACACACACACACACACACACACACACACACACACACACACACACACACACACACACACACACACATACACACACACACATATATATATATTATATATAGTGATGGGGAAATTCCAACATTTTCCCTGATTCCGATACAATTACCGATTCTGTATAAAATTCCCAATTCCGATGCAATTACCAATTCCGATTCTGTATTAATCTCTAAATATTTAACTATGGTTGTTATTTTTACCCGATTACAATAAAAACATATGTTAAATGGGCAGATATTTTCCTAAAGGTAAAAATACACTTATGGGGGGAGGCAAGATGTAGATTTTAGTTTTACTGGTTGTTTAAAATCAATGAATATAATTTTATCATTACTACCAACAGTGGAAAGTTATTTTTTAAAAAAAAAACTCAAATAAAAAAGATAATTAATAGAATCGTTTTGGCATCGGAAAATAAGCACAAAAATTTATATTTTTTAAATCTGCATATATATATATATATATATATATATATATATATATATATATATATATATATATATAATTATTCAGAATAATGAAATACAATAAATCTATTGGTGTGCAAATCCAGTGATTCTCGGTATTACAAAATATTATTGGGTGTAATATTTTATATAAGACTATCCCAGCTAAATAAAATAGAGCAAATAGATAGAGCAAATAAATTATAATTTAGGAATTTAAATTTTGTGATTTGAAAAAGTTAAATTTCAAATATAGAAATGTGATTGTATGCAAGACTAAGAATACAGTATAGTAAAATATATTTCCTTAATCCATGAGTTTTCGATGTTCCGGCATCTCCTCGGAGGAAAATATTAGCAAATATTATAAAAGGTTTGCACCTGATTTGAAGTTCAAAATCCTTTTTTTTTGCTGCATCAATATCCAATTTCCTTTATTCTATGTAGTTAAAATGATTTAAAAACTTAAAAAATATTTAATTTAATTTACTATGTTTATTACCTTTAGCAAATCAGGTGCAAACCTTTTATAATATTTGCTAATATTTTTCCTCCGAGATGTACAAACATCGAAAGTTCATGGGTTAAGGAAATATATTTTACTATACTGTATTCTTTGTCGCTACCGTGTTCGAAAACGCGTTAATGGATTCTCAGTTAAGCCAACGATAAAGGCGAGTTATGTGTTTGGAAGAAGGATTTTTTTTTTTTTTTTTTTGTGTGGAGTGTAATATTTTCACAAATAAACAATAAAATGTAAGAGTATATCAGCGGGAAAATGTCCTGCACTATATGTAAATAAAACGTAAACACAATATGTACATACAGAAAATGGTGTCCTGATTTAGTTTCGGACTGTTCGTTTAATGGCTGAATAACAGAATGTTGGAAATGTAGAATTAATATTTCTCACCCAATCAGTGATATTTAAAAGGGAGAAATCATTATTTGTGTCGGATGGAAGGGGTAAGAATATGCTTTTGCGTAGGGGATCAGTAGTCATTTAATGATGGTTAACACGCAGAAAAGTAAGAAAAAGTATAAATGCACTCGGTGTAGTATGGTGTCGTAAGAGGAGTCGGTATTGAGAGGGTGAAATTTTAGCTACTTGCTTTGTACGTTAGGATGATGATGGTCATTGTGCTCCTCGGAATAAAAGTAATGTTTTAATATTAAGTAATGTGTTTGTAATTGCATTCTATAGCTCGATAACGTAATGGCTAATGACGTAAATGTAGTAAGTTTCTGTGTGCCAGCTGTTGCTGTCAACCTACGGCAGTTTCGTCCAGAGGGAGAAAATTGTGTCTACTTTATTATATATAAGAAGATATAACGTTTTGGTTAATTTTAAAGTAATAATTAATACTTTTATAGCTATATGAATAGACATCAGTCTCAGTCGCTCAATCTTGTTAATCGCCTATTTTATTTTTCCAAATTTCTGTCCCTGTTTACTGAAATAATTCATATTCAAAACCTTTAAAAGTAACATTTGTTTAATGTACGTTATTAAGTATTCTACTTTCCTATTTCTTCCTTTTCAGGTCTAATTTCCTGTTGATTGTTTACTAGTTTCATCATCCCTCCATCTTATATATCTTCCTCCAGATTATATAATTAAATGTAGTTCACCCTTTTAATCCTAGTTTTTGTCAAGCCTGTGGTGTCCTTTTTTCTTTATTAAAAAGTTTCCTATGTATGTACTTCGGACGACTTAATCTGGTCTGAGACAGGAGAGTACATGTCTGGCTTGTGTAAACAACTTTGAACCACTTCAAGAACAATTACTAGGTACCCTAAAAGATAATATATGGTTCCTGAATCTTCTCTTGAACTTGTCATTAGTGGGCCTTATGTACATTCTAATTCTAATTTTTTTTAATAACGTCCCATTTATACAAGACGTCCGAAATAAGACATTTGCTTTTTAAAGGGCATTCATTAGTGTTTCAACAATTATATAGTGATTCTCCATTATTACTCTGATTAATAGTACACAAAATTTTCAAATTACCTTATTTATTTTCGCATAGTTGTAGTTAAATTCATGGAGGCTTAAAATTTCACTGTTTTTTGTTGATAAATTTCCTATGTTACTGTTGCATAGTGTTGGAGTCATATTTAAGATGACGGGTACATTCATATTGATGAGGGGAAGATACATTTATACAGTTCTGGGGTGTTTCTTCTTAATATATATAAGCAAGGGTTGAGAAATAGGGGATGCACATTATTGGGAGAGTTACATAACTTTCATAATAACGATGAGGGAGACAAAGTTCATATTAAAGATCACACATTACCTTTTGCTGTTGAATGATGACACGACACAGTTTTACAAAAACATGATGATAACTTCTTTATTACCAGATCGACCGGTTGAATGATGATGACGTAAAGAACTTCAAAGTCGTTTTACATGATCAAACATTCTCCCTTCGCTTCTAAAGGGGCCCTCCTCTGATCATGTCAGCTCTTTCCGACCGACCCTGCTGACTGTCCGATCCGGCCTCGACTGACTCCTGTCTCCATCTCAACTCATCTGCTAATCCTCTTCTATTATTGAGAATATAGTGTCTTTGTTTGCCTCATCAACCTTGGTAGTGGTGCTGTGTTTGTCATACATAGTGACAACAAATTTCTTGAGAATGTTGAAATCAACATCTTCTATGGATACTGGGCCACTTCAGGACAAACTGCCCATGTTTTCCATGCAGTTGTCTTCCCTCTACGCCGAAAAGCCGAGACCACGCCACAACCAGTGAATGCATGGAAGAAGAACATGCCACTACATTTCTATTGGCTGAGGTTCATCGCCAAGTCATGAATTGGGAACATCTAATGGAGTGTACCTGGCCGAATTCTAGCCAAAGCATTTCTAAGCCAACATTGACAAGGATGTCTGTGTCACATGCGTTGATCAACACAGACTTTGTTTTCTGTTTGGCTGCATGAACTGCGTGTGTGAAAATCCTGGGGTCAGCTTCTTCATGATTGATCTTCAAAGTTGATGGATTTGTTTGACAAGACCTTCTCTCCTTTAATAACAACTACGACATTTTCGGGACACATCAATACAATCTTGTCTGCTAGATACTCAAACAGTTCCGTCTTATTGTCACTGTCTCTCAGAAAACTCGACCAGATGGGTGGCAGCTTAGTTTTGTCTGTCAGTCTACGCTGATTTCCTTTGCCTCGCTTTGATCTCGTTTCAGCCTTGAGGCTTGGAGTCTTGTAGACATCAAACACAATGTCTGTTCGCTCATACTTCGATGAGTAACTCCGAATTTTTGTGCACTGCATCATGGACAGCATATTCCTCAAATGTCTTTGAGGTATTTTGGCGAGAGAGAGAGAGAGAGAGAGAGAGAGAGAGAGAGAGAGAGAGAGAGAGAGAGAGAGAGAGAGAGAGTGTACAAGAGCCGCACCATCCATAATGATGACATCACATTCTGGCCGAGAATCAAGAAGAGCAATGGTATCTTCCAGAATGTCAACAAAGTCAGACTTCTTTCCAAGATAGAGATTCCCTGTGTCACTCAGTGCTGCAGGAAAAGACTGATTCTCATGCCTGAAAAATTCAAAAAAATCACATTCTTGTGCTTGACAGGATATGAAAAGCTATGACAACAGATTGCAGTCACTTTTCAGTACCTATTTCTTCTTGTCAGTGGAAGCTACAGCTGCTTGCTGGTGGAAGAAGTCTGTTTTGTTTTTATGGGCTTGTAGAAGGAAATCTCATCACCAAGACCATTGAAAATGTTTTTGAAGGCATCTTGGCCTTTATCAATGTGAGTTCTGACAAGTTCTGCAGCACTGGGATGTGCAAAGATCTTTGTGTCCAACGTGAGATCTTTGGACTCTTCCTGGAAAGGATTGCTTAAATCCTTCATCGCACTAAAACTTCTTGACCTTTTCAGCGAAGGACTTCTGAGACTGGATAGTCTGTTCATGATGTCTGATATCCTCATTCATCGATTTGACCTGGCCATCGAGCATAGTTGACATTGTTGTTGGCAAAGAAGAAGGGGATGAAAGCAGAGAGTGCATGACAGTGCAAGCTGAAGTAAGCCTCTCTGAAAGATCTAACCAACGAGAACACAACTAACTCCATTGACATAACAAGCTCCCAGAACTGAAACCGAGGGTTCTCTTTCACCCGTGTCTCACACCAGCCGTAAAAATCCAGGGATTTGTTTTCTTCTGCAGAGTGGTAGTCATATGCTTCCTTTTGGAGCATATAGAGACAGCAAGCTGTGACCTCGAGGGGCTATCCTTTTACCGCCTAACTGTACAAAACATCAAAACACATTGAAGTATGGGATACAACTAGGCTCAGACATCTGGTGCCCAACACCTGATCCGATCGTTCATCCACTACCGTTTAAATCCCGTGCGATTTATACACCTTGGCTCGTTACCCTTGGCTCGGCTCTCCCCGCGCTGGCACACCCTGTAAATTCAGGCGCGGCTATCTAACAACTAGACTACAACTTACTACAATTCTAGTTGAGATGCATAAGGAGCTAATTTGGGACACTTATAGATAATATTGTCTAAAGGTAGTTTACCACCACAACAGTTAGTAACTACAACAACAGTTAGTACACTATAAGCCGACGCTGAATTCCATGCTGAGTTTCACAACAGTGACGTCACCAGTGCTTTGACATCACTCTTAAGCTATCACAAGCCAAAAGCTTTAATATTAAACTACACTAGTGTAACAAATAATTGGCAGTGAACATTTTCACGACAGACTCGACACAGAGCATAGGAACAGGCAAGGTTATAGTTGAAAACATCACTACATACAGTAATCTATGAGCCGCCATTTTGAAGAAATGGTGGCCATATTGAAATTTTCAAGGCATAATTGGCTTAATTATATGAGAATACATTCATTTCATTTTTGGACCATAAAGAAATTGTGTTAATCAGAGTTCCTCTTCAAAAATTGAAATTTGTCAGCTTTGCTTTTGCAGCCATCTTGAAAACTGTTAGCTATCTTGAATTTTCTGATGGCTAACGTTCTTTTCTAAAAATGTATGTTTTGAACATCATTTGTGCCAATTTTGGTGCTTGTATCATAAAGTGAAAGATTCTTATGGAATATTGAGTTAACTTGCCCCGCTAAAACGTAACTCGTATATGAACTTTTTCCAGGTAAAAAATAAATAATATAAGTTAAGTAATCTAAGTTACCAATTTAAAATAAAAATAATTTCTTATATTTTAAAAGTAAAACTTTTTGACAAAGAAAAAAAAACAGAACATTCTTAAATCACGGTTAAAATACTTTTCGAGAAATAAACAATAAACAGAATTTTATCGATGCTGGTTTCGGTTTATCATAACTTTTAGGATATGATATCTTTTACGTCCTAATTTTATTGCCCTCTTTAGTTTTTCTTGAATCCTTGAAACGGCATTCTTTACCATTAAAAAGCACATCTTGAAATTTTATTAAACCTTTAATTTTAAGTTTTTTTCTAGGATTTCCTCCTTTTGTTATGGAGGCGTCACTCGTGTACGTCAGCCGAAATTATTTTTTATTTCAAACTCTAATTTGTTTTTATTACAAACTCTTAACTTGTTCATTTGTTTAATTGCATAACCGTTCTGTCTGCGTTCACTGTGATAGCGATGTCAGCCACTTTATTCTTTTTTGCTCGATATAGGGTTGGCAATCCTGCAGATAGCTAGCTAGATAGATTGATAGAGAGAGAGAGGGGAGAGAGACAGAGAGAGTTTTGACCTCAGTTCATTCACGCGTCCTTTTTTATTTTTACACACAAATATGTCAGAATGGAAAATACCATTGATGTTTAAAACTCTTTGTGCGTACTTTAATCTATTATACCTATTATTGAATGTTTTGTTATTATTTTTTTACCCAAATAGGTAAAAAATCTAAATATATTGTTTTTTATTATTATTACGTACCTTACATTTCGGGCTAATTTCTTGTCACCCACACACACACTCAGAAAATGCGGTGTCTAATCCGAAAGCTATTCTTAACATAGATAGGTTGGGAGTGTCCATTCCGATTGCCGTTCTTAACATGAGGAGGTTGGTGGTTGGACTACAACAACAACAACACTAACCGTACTTTAGTTTTTTACACGGAGGGGGGGGTGCTACCATCGGGCAACGCCGGTTAATGGGTCCTGATAGTATATATATATATATATATATATATATATATATATATATATATATATATGATTTACTGACATTATTACATCTATAATATAAAGCTGAATGTGTGTGTGTGTGTGTGTGTGTGTGTGTGTGTGTGTGTGTGTGTGTGTGTGTGTGTGTGTGGTCACGAATAATATGGTTGACTATTTTAAAAAACTGATTACATATCGCGCCTGGTCCACAAATTATGGAAAAAAAAAAACGTTTACAAGTGTTTTTGATATAGATGTACATAAGAATACTTTGATAAGTATGTTTTAACTTAAATAAGGATGAGATAATAAAATTGTGGGGTCTGCGTTCGCGCTGGCCTCCATAGAATGGAAATAGGCACAAACTTTAATAAAGACTTCATATCTATCTGCGTAAGTATACTTTGATAATTATGTTTCAGTTTGAAGAAATATGGTATAATAAAATTATGGGGTGTTCGTTCGCGTCTGACCTCCATAGAATGGAAATATGTCACAAAGTTTAACAAGGTTTTTTAATATAGATCCACATAATATTGTGATAAGTATTTCAGTGTGAACAGGTATGGTATAATAAATTATGGGTTTATCTATTTTATTTTTACTTTCATCATATTTTGCTTTGGTTTTGATACCCCGAAATTCGAAGTTTACAACCCTTCCTTTTCATAACCTATCATACTTTCATAAATCAGAGTCCATTTTCTGTAGGCTGTTTTTTAACCCAGTCAACGACGGGTACTTTTGCTAGTAAAATATATAAACGTATGCATATACCTAACTTTACCTAACTTTACATACACACACGCACACAAGCATCCATATATACAGGGTGTCCTAGAAGTAGCGCACCATGTAGATTTATATAAAAACAAATATGAATATCAATGAATATCAATTTTATTAATCAAAATCGCTATAGATACTCAAATTGTTCACCTTCAGACTGAATACATGCATCGATTCTCTTTATTTCTTTATTTCTGTGTTTTAAGAATACGATGTACTGATGATTTGCTAATCGTAAGCTCCTGGCTTATTCTCCTTACTGTTTTCACGGGGCTTCTAGCAACATTCGCCAAAACCATAGTTGATGTTTCCTCATCAGTTACACTCTTTCGTCGACCACATCTCTTGCGGTCAGCAACTGAACATGTTTCTTGGAAACGTTTGATCAAACGGCAGACAGTGGTATGGCTCAATGGTTTTTCTCGCTCGGGATGAGTGCGGTTGAATTCTTTAGCTACGAGCGGTATGTAGCCCCATCTCTTCCAAACATAAAAATCAATTTAACTCTTTCTTGCATTGTTAATTTCTCGCCCATATCGAATAAAATCTGAAACAAAAAATATATAAATATAAATATATGGTGCGCGACTTCTGGGCCGAATAAAATCTGAAACAAAAAAAATATATAAATATAAATATATGGTGCGCGACTTCTGGGCCGAATAAAATCTGAAACAAAAAAAAATATAAATATAAATATATGGTGCGCGACTTCTGGGCCGAATAAAATCTGAAACAAAAAAAAATATAAATATAAATATATGGTGCGCGACTTCTGGGCCGAATAAAATCTGAAACAAAAAAAATATATAAATATAAATATATGGTGCGCGACTTCTGGGCCGAATAAAATCTGAAACAAAAAAAATATATAAATATAAATATATGGTGCGCGACTTCTGGGCCGAATAAAATCTGAAACAAAAAAAATATATAAATATAAATATATGGTGCGCGACTTCTGGGCCGAATAAAATCTGAAACAAAAAAAATATAAATATAAATATATGGTGCGCGACTTCTGGGCCGAATAAAATCTGAAACAAAAAAAATATAAATATAAATATATGGTGCGCGACTTCTGGGCCGAATAAAATCTGAAACAAAAAAAATATATAAATATAAATATATGGTGCGCGACTTCTGGGCCGAATAAAATCTGAAACAAAAAAAATATATAAATATAAATATATGGTGCGCGACTTCTGGGACACCCTGTATAAATGTGTGTTTGTTTGTATGTGCATGTGTCTGTGTGTGTTTTACCAACATCCGATATATCAGATTGTATCACCAGATGTTTCCGTTTTTATATTTACTGCGGGTGGAATTGATTAGAATGTTAACTTGACAAATTATATTATGTAAGAATAAGTATTTGAACGTTAAACGCGGTTCAGCTTTTTTTCCATCAATTCGGTTCATCTCACGAGAATGTCGAATCAGTTTATCAAGAGTAAAATCACAATTGTATCGATTAATATAATCTCTGACCGTAGACTTAAATAAATAAATAAATGATCTGCTCATTTATCCGCCATTTTTATCGCTGCTTGATAACGTCACCTGACTAACGGGAACATTAGAAACATTTTTATCATTCACGCTCGAATTAAATTATCCATCCATTCGTTTAGTTTTTAGACTATATACAGTGAATGAGTGGGATTTTGCTGCTAGTTGGTTGAGGGGATTACAAATGTGGTAATCTCATCTTAGCACATTCTGTCAAGGTACTTGTAAAACAAGTACAAAGATCCGTATTATTTGTATTCTTTGGAATACCACTTTAATCTTGAGTGTTATTTGCACAACGTTTCGGTTCATGAAACCTCAGGTGTATCCTGTTGAACTCAAAAAATTTTCTGTTGAACTCTGTCCGTAATTTCAAATGGAACCCTTTATTTTATACACGGGGAAGCTTCCTCTTATTCCGTCAGCCATGACTGGGTAGAAGCCCGTTCGAGATTCCGTGCAGATTCCTGAGTTCAACAGAAAGATTCCCAGATTCGACAGAAACATTCCCGAGTCTGACAGAAATATTCCCGAGTTCGACAAGCTACACCTGAAGAAGGTCAGAGGTTACACCAACCGAAACATTGTGCAAATACACGCGTGATATAAAAGTCAGTGATGTGTTTTTCGTGATATAAATGTTGTTTGAATTTTAAAATAAAATACGTATAAAATATGTTTATTAGCCAAACGATAACGCAATATTATGAAAAATAAACAAATATTTATTTGTTTAATATTAATAATTCGGCGATAGACGCCACCCTCAGAATTTTATACACTTTTTATCTTTTTTTTTTTTCCTAGCCAAGATGGTAAGATCAAGGCCATATAAGGTGCGGGATTTTATTAGCTACAATATGGGCCACATAGTGGAGCTCTATGAAATTATCGTCAAAAATGTAACTTTCAACATTTCTCTGACTATGATCTTAATTTTAAACCTAAATATTCCAAAATTAAATCGAATTTTAAGTTTAGACCATGACTTATACTTTTACCGAATTTGGTGACGATTGTTCAAGCGA
This sequence comes from Euprymna scolopes, assembly GCF_053919585.1. Taxonomy (NCBI): domain Eukaryota; kingdom Metazoa; phylum Mollusca; class Cephalopoda; order Sepiida; family Sepiolidae; genus Euprymna; species Euprymna scolopes. The sequence continues at coordinate 150,963,775 of NC_136483.1, forward strand.
TGTTGGCACTAGGCACACATGGTTACAATTATTACAGTTATTACTTTAAATTTGTATTTCTCAAAACAGAAAATCTAATTTTCAAAGTTTTAAAAAAGGGTAAAATAAAATAATACAAATGAGAAAAAAAAACGTCTTTTTGTAGAGTTTAGCGATTTGATTAAATCGAATGTTAATAAGTCAACATGACGCATTGGATTTTAAATAACGTGATGTCAGCAAGCATAACGTTCAATCGATTTGACTTTATATCTCGGTGATTCCAGTAGACTTACATGGCTAGACCCTCCTCATCCTTTCTATCTCTCTCTTGCTCTCTCTCTAGTTCCCGCTCTGTCTTCTTGTCTACTGCTATTTTCATGAAAGTGCTCGACTGAGCTCCAGTCTTTGATTCCGCCTTGTAAGTCCTAGAATTACCCGCCCGTGGAACTATATTCCGCGGGTCTGCTTTCCAGTTGACTACGACATGGTCGTTTTCAAGTTCAAGGCAAACAATTTCTTGTTGAACCGTTCCCTTAAACAATCAAATTCTACCCAATTTCCACCATTACTGATCATTACCTGACACTCATTAGCCCTAATCCTCAAGTGACCTTTGGGCCTTGATAAATGGGGACTCCCATCTAAAGTATGCTATTATAGCAAAAACATTTTGTCCACTACCCCCCTGTGCCTAACGCGTGACGGTATTTCTAGAGAGAGAGAGAGAGAGAGAGAGAGAGAGAGAGAGAGAGAGAGAGAGAGAGAGAGCTTCTTTACAAGGGGTAACTTTGTCTGTAGAACACATTACCGCGAGACTACTTCACTCCTGATTATAACTTTGTATTCAATGTCGATAAATTCTTCTCATGAACCACTCCATACGCAGTTAAACACAGTTCATAATATTAATTAGTTTTAATACTTCAATATTGTTTCTCGTCTTTCGGCTCGCAGTGATTCCCTAAGATAAAGTACAGAATAGTTAACAGCCGTAAAACCAACAATAAAAGAAAAACACAACAAATAATTTATTGCAAACGTAGTAGAATTAAATTTCTTACCAACCCGTGTACTTTTAGCGCGTGGAAACTGTTTGCAAGATTTTTTTTTTTCAAAATTTTATCTCAATGAAAGACATTTTATCGACATTCAAAAAACAACAATGCCTGCTGTGGTGCTAGCTTAACTTTGATAAACTTTGCCGATTACGTGTGGTTTTACAAGGATTTTTATTGATGAGGGCTTGCCACTCAGACTTAGCACTAGTTCTTATGTAAATATATATTTTTTTTTTACTATTATTTCAGCATAATATTAACCGAATTCAAATAATCATCATAAAATTGCGGCCGACATTTCGTGTGTTCATGAGATAGTTTTTATAGAAATCAAATTCTGAAATAAAAAAAAAACTTACAGTTTCCACACGTTAAAAGTATGTGAGTCGGTAGAAAATTTAATTATACTGTGTTTGCTATAGATTATTTGGTATTATTATTTTTTTCTTTATCATTTTTCTCGACTGTTAACTATTCTGTACTTTATCCAGTTAATGATTATCAGCCAAAAATTGAAGACTTTTACAGGAATACTAACATTGATTAATAGTATGACCTGCGTTTGGTTGCTTATGACAAATCTTTGTAGACAAATTAAATTTGAAAATGACTAAGATGTAATTATCAGGAAAACGGTCCCGCGGTAACGTACTCCTCAAAATGGAAACTCTGGTAAAGAATCACTATCCATAAAAATTCCCCCTTGACATTAGAGACATGCAAGGAGAACGGGAAGACATTTTTCGTTCCGGACTTGTACCCATTCTAGTCTCATCACATTTTGTCCTCGAGTGGTTCTTAGACTTGATAGGTAATGATTCCAATAGTCTAAAAGACAAACACTGAACCAGTATATCAGCTTCTTCTTTTTCAGATTGTTACGTTGTAAGTCTATCTTTGCTCTATCGTTATTTCATGACGGGTACTCGACTGAGCTTCTATCTATAGTCTGTAAATGATTCCCAATAGACACTCATCTAGCTACAAAAACTGTCAATAATTTCTCTTATTCTTAATTTCATGAGCAAAGTTTATTTCCAATAACTACTCGTCTGTTAAACACAATATCGCTGGATTGCTTCCCAGCTAACTATAACACGACCATTTTCAAGTCTAATATAAGTAAGTTCTTGTTGAGCCATCCTCTTAAATAATCAAACACTACCCAAATTCTACCATTACCGATTGCCTGACACTCATTAATCCTTATCATTGAGTGGCTTTGGACCTTGATAAATGGTGACCCCCCCCCTAATAAAAAATACAGTTTATTATAGATGCCCTTATTCAATGTATGCTTTCTATGGCATTTTTCGTTCTGAACTTTTACCTATCCCATTTCAGTTTCAATAACTTCTGTCCTCGAGTGGCTTTTGGCCTTGATACGAGGGTCGTTCCAAAGGTATTACCTCCTATTTTTTTTAATTCTACCCGAATGGATCAAAAGAGATTGCAAATTGCATTGTTATGGTGGATGAACTTACGCATTCATAACCTGAAAATTTGTTACAGATATTAACGGTGTGGGACTCTTAGAAGGCATCCCCTGTCATGGACGTACGTCAAGAGAAGAGGTGCGTCACTGAATTCCTCCATATAATAAAAATTGAATCGATCGACATTCACCGAAGCTTGTTGAACGTTTACGAAGCCGATGCAGTTGATATTGGCTCAGTTAGGAGATGGGTTCGTCGATTTCAGAGTGATGACAAAAACGCGAGTGACAAAACATGCTCCGGACGCTTATGCACAGTTACCACTCCAGAAAACACTGTGCGCCTCGACCAACTCATTCGCGCTGATCGGCTGATAACGGTGAATGAAATGCGTGTAGAGTTAGATGTGGGTGTCAGTGCGTTGGAAACGATGTTGTCATCCCTAGGATACAACAAAGTGTGTGCTAGGTGGGTCCCACGAAAGCTCACGCAGGACGAAAAGTATCACCGACGGGATGTCTGTAAGGACTTGTTAAATCAGTACAAAGCTGAGGGTGACGGATTCTTGGACCACATCATCACTGGTGAGGAAACGTGATGCCACCACTATGAGCTGGAATCCAAATGACAGTCAATGGAATGACACCACTCACACTCCCCAAATAAGAGAAGGTTCAAGACGTAAGCATCTGCATGCAAAGTTACGTGCATCGTCTTCTGAGACAGGAAGGGTGTCATCCTCCTGGATTTCTTGGAACCAGGGTTAACTGTCAATTCTGACAGTTTCGTTGAAACGTTGACAAAGCTGAAGGCTCAGGTTGCTCGCGTAAAGCCAGAGAAAATGGAAACAGGACAACGCCAGGACACACACAAGTTTGAAGACAACGAAATGTATGACAAAGTTCGGCTGGATGGTGCTGTCTCGCCTACTGTATAGTCCCGACATAACACCGTCAGACTTCCACTTGTTCAGATCTCTGAAGGACGCATTACGTGGACAGCATTTTCCTGACTACAATGCCGTAATTGCAAAATAGGAGGCATTACTTTTGAAATGACCCTCGTAAGTGGTCATCTAAAAAAAAAAAAAAAAAAAAAAAAAAATGAACCAGTATATCAACTAGTTTATTATAGACACCTCACCCAAATGTATATTTTACGCATGATATTAACATATCTAAACCGCGCCCTGCAAAAAAAAAAAAAAAAAAAAAAAAAAAAAATGGACGCGTCAGCTGTTCGCTAACATGTGTAATGTAGTCTTAATAAATAACGAATTCAATGAATTCATATTAATCTAACGCTAAGTAAATTTACTTACACTGTTATTTTTGTTCGGGGTATATTTGCAGAGGCTTGAAATACGAGCGGTTTGCCGGCATGGTCGCTGTGTGGCGAACGACTTAGTTACTTGAAGTTAAAGTTAAAGAATTGCGCGGCTTCGTTTGAGCGGTCAGCAATTTAAAGTAAGGAAAGAGAAGAAAAGAAAAGCGCATGCGCATGTTGTTTCAACCAACATGTAATACTCAAAGGAGTGGTCATAATTAGGGCTATGACAACAGCATATTCTATAAATTGTTTTGACTCTCGATTATATATCTGACACAGTTAGAAACAGTTAATCAACCGAGAACCACATTACTCTATATAAAATCATATAGAATATCAACGGATACACACTCGAGAGTCAAAACAATTTAAAAAAATATGCTCTTGTCCTAGCCCTAGTCTTAATGTAGCATTTTCATGATAAAAAAACTGAAAGTTCAACAAAGGTAAGACGAAGGGAAGCAAATTGTATTTTGTTGCACACACACACACACACACACACACACACACACACACACACACACACACACACTCTCTCTCTCTCTCTCTCTCTCTCTCTCTCTTTCTCTCTGTCTGTCTGTCTGTCTCTCTCTCTCTCTCTCTCTCTCTCTCTATATATATATATATATATATATATATATATATATATATATATACACACTAGATTACCCGTGACCCGTTGGGTCAATATGTTATGTACAAGTTATAGCTAGCTATGGAATAGTGAGTATACAGAATTAATGTATAAACGCGCAAAAATTAAAATGCACTCGTGCCGCGAAAACAAACATGGCGACCAGTGAAAAAAATATGGAATACATCCTATATATAATAATTTGATTGCAGAAATTCTTCTCTGGGCCCAAATATCATTTATTAAGTCTAGCCTATTAGCCACCGTATTATGTAACTTAGGAACGACATTATATACACATTTAGGTGTTACATTAAAATATTACGTTAATTCCGAGGAGCGACACGATCACTATCTCGCAATCTTTAGAGGAGGTAGTTCCTTTCCATCTTCTCTCGGAGATTTTGCAATGTTCGCTTTGACTTCTACGCCCGGCTATATTGCGTCCGTTAGCTTTCACGGAGCTAAAAAATATAACAACCAATTCCAAGTCTAGTCTGCAGTCAACTAACCCCTGATTAATCTCCCTTGTGCTTTGATTATATATATTATCCCTTGTTCTTTTGTTAGTTACTACGTGTAATGTTATGACCCTTTAGGCTGTGATCATAGCGTAGTATCTGTTAACTGTGACAAACGAGGTCAATGGTCAAAACATTATTATTATTGTTATTATATTCTTATTAATTGATTTGAGCGACAGATGGTCGCTGGATCAGTTATTATGATTAGAAAAGTAAGCAATTAAATTGAGGAAGAAATGATTGACGAGTGAATCGCAAAAGGAATGTGAAAATAGAAAATATATGTAAACATTATTTTGGGATTTTGAATAAACAAATAACTAGTTGTGGATTAGGTTGGTCTGAGACACGTAATTATGTGATGTAAGAGAACACGTGATGTAGTTAGTTTTGGAGAGATTCAGAGAGTTGAGAATTGACCACCAGAGCGGACAGACGTCTAGACAAGGGTGGACAAACAGCTAGGAGCGGGCTGTAAGAATAGAAAATGTAGACAAACTGCAGATCCTGTGAAAACCATTTGAGACAACTGTAATAAATTTATATTATAAACATATAAAGAGTTGTTTTAATGGTTTCACAAATAAGAACAGATGTCTCAATTGGATGGTGCTGATCGCTTCATGGTTCGTTACGGAGCAGCGGGAAGATACAGAAGAACTCTTCAAGAAAAAAGGTATGAAGCATATATTATTCTTCTTACATATGAACTGTAAAACTATCCCGTGTGATAAGTCTGATACAACATGATTCAGTTTACACGTCAATATCATGTCCTCCTGGCTAAACAACATACATACGATTTATACGTTTATTATCTGTCTGTTAAAAGAACAATATCTCACATCCACTAGATAACTCATGACACGTTTTAATATATCATCTCCTCCAATATAAACCAATATATAACACTACGTAAGGTGTTTCATGTAATTCTTGTCATTGCTCCAAATTCGATCAACCTTTTAGTTTTGATAAATTATTGTTTTGTAACAAACATTCCAACGTCCTTTGTTTAATTGTTAATCTAAATTTTAACTTTTACTACTTCCGGTCGAAAATAGTTGGTGCAGAATTAAAACTGTCCGCGTTTTAGGTTTTGTCACGCACCATTTCAATGTTTTAGGAGGTAACTGGTAGTACTTTAGAGCGTTTTTAATTGAAAAAGAACAGTTTTCGTTCTAAAAGTCATTTAGAGTTCAATCTATGCACATTACTTTGTTGACTGTTATATAATCTATTTTTAAAAATACCCGCAGTGGCTATATAAACATGGAAAATGTAGTAGATGCCAATGTGGAAGGTAAAAACAGAAGTGATAAAGGAGAATTGACAAATTCAAGACGAACAGCAGTTCCGCAAGCATTGCTACAAAGGTCTAAAGGGCGCATCCTAGAACGAGGTGCAATCCAAGATGTTGCCACAAAATTCGGTGTGGGAAGAAATACTGTAGGCAGAATTTGGTCACGAGCACTAGAATGAAAATTGACAGAGTTATTGCGAAGGAAAATATACACAGAAACTCAGACAGACAGACATACACACAGACACGTTCACTTTTATAGATATACTAGCATGGGTGCCCGGCGTTTCCCGACACGCAGATATACAGATACACAGACAGACAGACACTTTCACTTATATATATATATATATATATATATATATATATATATATATAGATAGATAGATAGATAGATAGATAGATAGATTGATTGATAGAGAGAGAGAGAGAGAGAGAGAGAGAGAGAGAGATAGAGAGAGAGAGATTGGTCATATCAAGTCGAGGATACGTCTTTGGGAATTAGAACGACAGAGTCTAGCTCACTTTTCAGTAGGTGATTTTATTTTGTTAAGGTGTCATTATTTTTCCAAGCCCAAAGGTTACTTGATTAGCCATTGGTTGGTTGTGAGTGGGTAGCCATTGGTTGGTTGTGAGTGGGTAGAATTTCATTATTTAAGTCATCGATTCAACAAGAATATATTTAGATTGGAATTGAAACCGACCATGTTGTAGTCAATTGACAAATGCGTGTCACCCCCTTCAGCCGGTCGGTTGAGACGATCGTCGACCTCAGAACTCTTCCACTCCAATTACGGCAGCCTGAAAACGAGCCGACTCTGGCGGTTTGCAGCTCACTATTTTCGTCCTTCCAGTGACCACTGCCTGTGATAATTCTTAGCCGTTTTAATGTTGCTGGTATTGGTAGTGACAGAATTATCAGTTGGTCGTCTAAATTTATACTTCGGACCTGACGTTGTGTACTCACTTACCGGCGAACATCGCCGATAAGAGAGCCGTGGATTTTAGTGTGGTGAAAAAGGAAATAAAAACGATTCCACACACGAATAAACAATTAATCTGGGTTTATTCACAATAATAATGGTCTAATAATATTTCAGAGTTTGAAGGAAGTTGGCTGTAGCTATTTTAAAACGGTAGCTTGTGACTCGAGTTCAGATAAGTTTTTCGGCCATTGGAGATACGTGTTTTAAGTCAAAAGCCATCTCTGCCCGACTTTAACACCATCTGAATTCGCCAAAATCGAATTCTCTCTTTTTCTCTCTTCTCCCCTCCTCTCTTCTCCTTCTCTCTTCTCCTTCTCTGTGTTCGAGGAATATATACATATCCATCAATGCCCTTTAAACATCACGAGTTTGTATTTGTTTACAACAAGAAAACTTGCCTGTCATCAGCTTTCAAACCTTGTTTTCTAAAATAAACAACCGCCTGTCATTTCATCTCGAATTCTGTGTTTCAAAATAAACAGCCAGCTCACTCCAAACTCTGACCGTTACAACAATAAGTATCTCTTGACATACTTTTTCCTTTGTCTGTTCTAACCAAAGAGTCATTTGATCGTCCTATTTTTTTGTTCTTTTGGCTCTTTCTCTATAACGGCATATCAACCCCATAACTTGGTTACATGCGTCCCTCTAATCGACCCGTTTTAAAAGTATAATGTCGTTCTTGTTATTATTTTCGTTTATTTTATTTGTTTTGTTTAGTTATCCTAAAGTGAGTCCACTTAAAAAAAAAAAAAAAAAGACACGGGAGAAAGAAACGCGATTCCATAACGATGAAAATTTGAAAATATTTCCAATTTTGACGAAAATAACAGAGATCGTCGTCGTCGTCTCGTGGTTGTTATTGTTGTATAAAAATAAAAACATAATCTATATCTATATCTATATATATATATATATATATATATATATATATATATATATAAAAGCGAACGTGTCTGTGTGGGTGTCTGTGTGTGTGTCTGTGTACATTTTCCTACGCAATAACTCTGTCAATTTTTAGTCTACAGACTCGAAATTTGATATACATGGTACTGAGATTTGGGAACATCGATGTGATCGGTTTTTAGCCAGAAATTTGGCGATTAAGGGGTCAAAGTTCAACGATTTGACCTTTGAGAACTCTACCAAAATCCTACGACAATTTTGGGTCTACGCACTTGAAATTTTAGATATAGGTACCTTGGACATGGATCTAACTTAATTTGAGCCCAAAACAATAAATTTTAAGGGGTCATAATAGGGGTCAAAGTTTTAAAAAATTGACATCTGCGGTCTCTTCCAAATTACTCAAACAATTTCGAGTCTAAATATTTTAAATTTTACATAAAGGATATTCAGAGATAGGGCAAGCTTTTTCATCAGTTTGGTCGAAAATTTTTAGTTACTAATATATAAATTATGTATGTATGTATGTATGTTTGCATGTCTGCCTTAAACTTTCAATAGAGGCAACGGATTTTACCAAGATCAGTATCTTTTTAAAGTTCGACCATTCATACGACAAATATCGAAAAATTGGCTAAAAACATTAATATCTTCCCCTTCAACTAGGCACTTTTCTACAAGGGGGGGAGTCACTTTTTTCGCCCATATTTTTTAAAGTTATCCTTTCCTTTAGATTGTCTAGCCTTAATTTTAAAAAATGTCGCTTCCGGTTTGGCGGTGGTCGTAAAAGCATAAACGTTAGGTTTTAACCTGTTCTTTTCCTCCTTTGCGGTACGGATTTGAGCCTACCTTCCTACTACCACTTTTTTTTTTTTGCTCAACATACACATCCAAACACCCGGGCAACGCCGGGCAACGCCGGACTGAAATGCTAGTAAGAAATAAATATTCTGCTGAGCTGGCTCCTATCCTCTCCAAACTTTACAATAAATGCCTTGCCAAATTTTGCTCCTCTGGTAGCAGGAAAATTGCCTCTATGGTATCAATGTTAAAAAATTCTGGCGAAAGAACTGGCCTACAAAAGTATCGCCATCTCAGTCTCCACCCGCTCTTTGCTATCTTTGAATTGTTAACAAACTAGCGATAGTTCATCACCTCGTTACGGCTAAACTTCTTTTCGACCAGCAGTATGGATTTAGATAAACCCGTTCTACTCTCCATCGCTTATGTCGAAAGTTCATGTGTTTTTATTTATAACAAACGTAACGATGCGTACGTAAATAACAAAAGATGATGCAATGCAAATTAGCGGTGTTTATCTTGAAATTTCTCTTACTAAAAGAAAGAACTGGCTGTATAGATTATCTAACCGGTGTAATCGATTAGATCTTTCTTGTGTTGTTAAGTAAAAAAAAAAACACACACACACACACAGATTGAAGTATTCATTATTTCATTGGCTAGGATGAATCAAATATCTATTTGTCACATGCAATCCTATTTAGCTTTGAAATCGGGAATCCGGTTGGTTTTTCTTCATATATTAGATGTACCACAATAAATCTAGGCGATGACGATTACTTTTAGATTTTGTCGGATTGTCCATTGTCGCTCAAGAGACGGATACCATCAATTATAAACTCAAAAAGGCAGCTGCGCCTGGATTCTAACGAGCGTTGGTCTGTCAGTAATTGTCACAAATCCTCTAGTTTATTGAAAAATGTAATAAATCTGTAGAAACCGGAAATTTGACTTCGACTGCGAGAGTGTCGTGAATCACTTGTTTTTTGTTTTTTTTTAAATCTCCAGTGATTAATTATTCTCAGTTCAAATTACACGAGGACGACGACGATAACGACGACGAAGAAGAAAATGAATAACAACAGACAAGATGGCAACAACTCGAATATATATATATATATATATATATATATATATATATATATATATATATATATATATATATATATATATATATATGATTGTTGAGCTGGATTAAATCCGACGATATGAAATAAAATGGAGGTGAAAGGACCTGAATGCTCAACGTTTCGCCCGATTTATGCGGGCTTTTTCGAGAGGGATGGTCATTGACCATCCCTTGAAAAACCCCGCATAAATCGGGCGAAACGTTGAGTATTTAGGTCCTTTCACCTCCATTTTATTTCATATATATATATATATATATATATATATATATATATATATATATATATATATATATATATATATATATCATTATTACTATAATAATTTTAAATACCTTCAGACACCAGTGTTTCATCCTTTCGGGAATCATCAGTGCAGACTGACATGATTACTGCCGCTTGGGAGATTAGAACCCAGCCACGAAACCATCTCTAACTCCATTAGCAAGGAACAACCTCACGGCCAGCCTTAACGGCAAGGAATATCGTTGAAATTTAAACATTTATTTTTAAATGTCATAACATCCGTCCAGAGTGATCTAATGATTATATTATCATGATCCGCGCATGCGAGCTTTAGTGACAAACTTTCATTTCAACTTTAAAGTGCTCAATAATAAAGAACGAGTTCTTGAAGGGCCGGACATAATTATTACAATAATAATTTTAAATACCTACAGACACTAGTATTTCATCTTTTCATGTATCATCATATATATATCACCCACCCCCTTTATCCATTAACAAGTAAATAGCATGTCCCTAAATCACTTTGAGGAGTGTAACTAATCAGTAGAGATATAATCCCCCACAAACTAACCCAGTAACACTAACCACGCGGGGTCGCAGAAATACCTGGATTAGAACCTAGGCGCGGAGAAAACCCTCTCAGGGCTGACGGACCCAGTAGGTCTTCCCAGATCATCCGTCTAGGAGAAGGAAAACTCTGAAACTAAACCAAAGGGGAGAGAGGCCTCTTCAGTCTTGGATGACAACCTTGAGCTGGTGACTCAAACAAATTCACCGGTTTGCAAACCTAAATTGCTTAAGGAGTAGATAGGCTCTGTCTATCGCCCGGCTTCCATACTCCTTCTTTGCCTATTAGTCAAGCGCAGAGACACTATCTCAGTGATTCGACAGAAACACCCAGCGGTAGATCTTGTTTCCTGGCTAGGGCAATGAACGCCGTTCTTCCCCATTCCCAGCACGCCCCACCCCTAAAACTGAACATTTGGGAGTGCTTGAGTATAAGATATGCCTGAGCGATTAGATTGGGTTGACCTTCTTCTAAAGGGTTGAGGGTACCGGATTGACAGTTCCTGGCTGCTGTTCCCGACTGGTAGTACAGGAGCCCTAACTCTTTGGTAGCGCTTAGAGCGGCTGCTCCATCAACAGTTGAATAATATCGGGTTGTTTGTAGTGCCATGACGCGCATGGAAAGGGACCCTGCACTCATCCCCGGTGGGCTTTCCTGAGGCCACAATCCTAATTGGAGAAAGGTCAGCTGATGGTCTACTTGTGATGCATGTCTGAAGCTCCGCATAACCTCTTGTTTAGCTCCCCCTTACCGAAACTCTTAAAAAAAAATATGACGACAGTACAATCTAAAAATAAGCTTAAACCAGGATTAGGGACAAACAAATTCAACTTGCCTCCTCCCTTGAGGCTTTCATTCACAAATATCCGTGGGCTTAGAACTAACTTAGCTTATGTTGAAGCATTTCTCTTAACAAATACCCCGGATATCTTAGCACTAAGTGAGACTAACCTACACTCCTCCATTCCCTCTAACCACTTTAACATGCCTGGATATCTCCCACTCTGCCGTAAGGACTCTGACAGACATATGCACGGACTTGGAGTTTACATTCGTAATACCCTTCCCTTGACTAGAGAAACAAACCTAGAAACAGATGATCAAGCCTTTATGTGCTTTAGACTAAACATGCAACACAATATTAGCTACTATTATTTTCTCTACCGCTCTCCCTCGACTCAGGACTGCTCCATAATAAACAAAGTATCTGACAGCATAGACACGGCACTGTCCCTCGACGCTAGCGCACAAATACATGTGTTTGATGACTTTAATGTCCACCACAAAAACTGGCTTGGATTCTCTACTCACACAGATGCAGCGGGCAGCACAACCCATAGCTTCGCTATATCTCACTCCCTATCACAAATTGTTACGTTTCCAACCCGTTTCCCTGACCAGGAAGAACAACACGCATCACTTCTAGATCTGTTTTTGACCACAGTTCCCGATGACTGCATAACGAAGGCCCACAGCCCACTCGGGAACGCTGATCATGCAGTGATAATGGTTGAAATCGCCCTAAACTCTAGACCCAAAACTGAAGAGCCAGTGCTCAAAACAACGAGATATTATAATAAGGCTGACTGGGAAGCCATCAGGGAACTAATTAGAGATGCTCCATGGAAAAATATTTTCTCTCTCCCTGCTGAACAATGTGCAAACGAGAGCACTGACTGGTTCAAAACTGCAATCGAAGCGCATGTTCCCATGCGGAAATTTTATAGTAAGCCCCACTCTCCCCAATGGTTTACGTCGACTTGTGCAACTGCCATTGCTCAAAAGCAGCATGCATACCGTAGGTTTAACCGACATAAGTCCAGTTCAAACAGACTGAAGTATATAGAAGTTAGAAATAACATTAAGAAAGAAATAGCGACAGCTAAGAGAGAATTTACGGAAACCACTAAAAAACGCATCGAAGCACAAAAACTAGGAACTCGAGACTTCTGGAAAATCTACAACAGTGTAGTAAATAATGGGCAATCAACAATTCCCCCACTAACCAACAATCACGAGGTTGTCTCCTCAGCAACCGACAAGGCTAACATGCTTGCTAGTCGGTTTGCCTCAAACTCCACATTGGACCCTTCCAACCACCCCCTACCTGACTTTCCTATGCGGACAGATGCCACACTAGACGATCTGAAAACCACCCCTGCTCAGGTGCATGCTATCATAAAAAACCTTGACACCTCAAAAGCATGTGGACCCGATCTTATCCCAGCTGTGCTATTAAAAAAGTGCTCAGCCGAAGTAGCTCCAGTTCTCTCCAAACTCTACAACAAATGCCTTAATGAAGCTTGCTTTCCGGGCTGTTGGAAAACTGCTTCTGTTGTACCAGTATTCAAGAATTCTGGCGAAAGGACAGACCCATCAAATTATCGCCCCATTAGCCTCCTCCCACTTTTTGCCAAAATATTTGAGACCATAATTAACCATGCTCTAGTCCATCATCTTACAGATGCTAAACTACTGACTGACAAACAATATGGATTTAGACAAGCCCGTTCCACAGCAGACATCTTAACTGTGATCTCTGAACGTATATGCCATTCAGTGGACAAAGCGGGGGAGGGCAGAGCGGTAGCTCTAGATATATTTAAGGCGTTTGACAGGGTATGGCATGAGGGTCTCCTCAGTAAAATCAGATCATACGGTATCACTGGTAGAATACTTAACATAATTAAATCCTTCTTAGATAAGAGAAAAATCCAGGTTGTCCTCGACGGTCGTACATCTAAACAATATGATATAAATGCGAGGGTGCCCCAGGGTTCTATCCTTGGACCTCTATTGTTCCTGATATTCATAAATGACCTCCCCGACAACATTGCCTCTGAGATGGGTATATATGCTGATGACACTACACTCTATGGCAGGCACGACAGGAAGACGAATGAAAGAAATGGCAGAAACACTAGAGGAAGACCTCCAATCTGTAGTGGAATGGGGACAAAAGTGGTTGGTCGCGTTCAATGCTGCCAAGACTAAACTAGTTTCATTCAATAATTACAAGAAACCCTCTCTACCACCCATAGCAATGGCCAACGACTCTTTATCTGAGAGTCCATCTTTCAAACTCCTTGGCCTAACGTTCACAGGAAACATGAGTTGGAACAATTACATTGAAGGCATTGCCAGGGCCGCTGCAAGAAAGGTGGGCGCTCTCTACCGTGCTAGAAAACTACTAACACCCGAAAGTATCCTGTACCTCTATAAGGCCACCATTCGCCCATGTATGGAGTATTGCTGCCACATCTGGGCTGGTGCATCTGCTACTAGTCTCTCGCTCCTTGACAAGGTTCAAAAGAGAGTCGCAAACCTGATAGGCCCTGAACTGGCATCTAAGCTTCAGCCTCTGTCCCATCGACGAAATGTTGCATCCCTCTGCCTTTTCTACAAGTATTTTAGTGGTGAATGCTCTGACGAACTGCAATCACTTGTGCCCCCACGACGTGAGCACCCTCGACAAACCCGACAGGCTGCTAAATCCCACCCCCACACTGTAGAGATCCCTAGATGTAAAAGATCTTTTTACTCCAATAGTTTCTTCCCCAGAACCGCTAGACTCTGGAATTCCATTCCAGGTCCCTGCTTCCCCAATAGTACTGACGTGCAGAAGTTCAAGTGTAACGTGAACCGACACCTTGCTGCCCAAATCCCTACATAGTACCCCGGTAGTTGTTGCCCCTGATAGTAGCCCCCTACACCAAAGTGGCAATGTGCCTTGTTTGGGGTGAAAATGTAAAAAAAGAATATATATATATATATATGTGTGTGTGTGTGTGTGTGTGTGTGTGTGTGTGTGTGTGTGTGTGTGTGTGTGTGTGTGTGTGTGTGTCTGTGTGTGTCTGTGTGCGTATATACACTAGCGTCCATCAGGTTCCATTCTGGGCCCAATTCTCTTCTTGATTTTCGTCAATGATTTCCCGAATTGATAATTCGTAGACATTTTACGGACGACACCACAATCTCTGGTAACACTTCAAAGGCTGACAATGACCAAAATCTTTTTGATTCTCTTTCTTCTGAACTTGAGCACGGTGCAATGAGGAAAAACGTGGCTGATTTATTTTAATGCTTCTAAAACCAAGCTTCCCTCTTTTCATCATGATCGCTCTGAGTCCCATTTGGCCTCAATTGAAATGAATGGCCCTCATCGTCTTGTGGAAGCATCATGTATTAACAAGCTTTTAGGGTATAACCTTCACTCCTGATCTGAAATGGAACACATACATCAAATCAGTTGCCAAGATCGTTGGGAAAATGGTTGGGTCATTGTGCCACTCCGGTAGATATCTCACTGTCGATGCAATTCTCTATCAGCATAAGAGTCACATACATCCTAAACTGAGTGCTGTTACTACATCTGGGCATGAGCAGCTCGTCGCTGCCTATCTTGCCTTGTTAGAGTTAAAAACCGGCTTCGAAACCTAGTAGATGATGCCTTTTTCTCTTACTTGTAACCTCTTTCACACAAGAGACGTTGCGAGCCTGCCTCTGCTCTATCTTTATTTTTATGGTAAGTACTCGTCTGAGCTCCAGTCTATGATCCCCCCAAACTTTCACAAAAAACTCAACTATCTAAAACCATTATCAAAAATTTTCCCCACTCTCTGTCTGTGCCTAATTCTAAACGCAGATTCCATAAACAAAGTTTCTTTCTTATAACTGCCTGCATGTGAGACACTGTTCCATTGGCCTGTTTTCCGGTCAATTACAATATTGTATACTTCAAGTCCAATGTAAACAAATTCTTGTACCCTTAAATAATCAAAATTCTATCCAATCTACACCACTAACGATTACTAAACTATCACTTTACATTCATTAACCCTTATCCTCGATTGGCCTTCGGACCTTGATAAATGGTAGATCTCTTGTAAAAACACTTTTTGAGGAGTCTACTAGGATCGACCAATGTTTCTACATTCTCCATGTATCAGGGCTCCAACTTTATATAACTTCATTTTGTTACATGAAAAGGCTTATCCCCTTTTCATGTAAGTTAAAAAAAAAAAGAAAATTAGTTAAATCAAAATAAAATCAGATAAAACGGGAATCGAACCCTGTAGATAAATTTTAAAGAACAATAGGTTTTAAATGGAATGTCCAGTAAATTGTTGATTCTGTTAAAGTATTTAATAAATACAAATTTGTCTGGAAACTATTCACATTGTTAGAAAGAATGCATAATAAAATATGGGTTATAGAATTAGAGAAGTAGGTTAAATATCTTTGTAAAACAACAAGTAGAATGGGAAATTTCCTGGTCGTCAGAAACGGTTTCAAAAAACGTGCAAATCGCGCATGTTGATGACACGTGACTTATAGCCACATTGAGCAGACATAGGTGATTTCTCAATATAGGAAAGAGTTCGCAGTTAGTTAAGGGAGTCGAGGAGTCAGGGGAGTTAGATCAGTCCGACCAGGGAAGCAGAAAGGTTCAGACCGAATCTTGGCACCGTCTAGAAACGAGAGGGTTTTAAAAGAAGAAGATGTAAAGAAACTTTGAATTCCTGGATGCAAAGCCATTGACCGGTCATATGGAAGAAATAAATGATCATCATGTTTTCCATAACATGCGTCTTCGTGATGTTATTCATCAGAAAAGGTATTGTCCATTTATGTTATAAGAACCTTTGATAAAATCATCATCTAAAAAATATGTGTTAGAAAGTATATGTGTCAAACTATAAATGTTATAGAAACACTCCCGTTTCATACAGAACTGTCAAAAGCATAAATGCCAATCTCTCTGTCTATCTATCAAATCGCCTCTCAAAGTGTATTAATATGAACTTTGTATTTATAAAAATGTACTACTGTCTCTCTCTTTACATGTACCTGTTAATGTCACCAATATGCTATCTCCCACAGCACACAACATGAGCAACAACAAATATATAAGTCGTCATACAAACAAGAACACTAAATAAGAACTCACGTAACATACGCGCACAAGTGGTACCTCCGTCCAATAATAACGCTCATTACATAATAATTTGTATAAAAGCACTGCACGTGTATTAAGCAGATATTTGTTTTAATTCATGTTAACAATATACCTGCACTTAATTAATCAATATATATATGTGTGGGTGGGTGGGTGTGCGCGCGCGTGTGTGCGTGCGTGTGTGTGTACGCGCGTGCGCGTGTGTGACGCGTTTGCTCAAGTGGCAGAGTGCTCGTCTCGTATGGTTTTCGAATTCTGAGTTCGGATATGTTTAACCGATGAGCCCAAATGAAAACGAAAGTCGAATCTTGAACTTCCGGTTTATTGGCTGTCATGGCTCTTGGTAGCTGCGACATTGTTTGGCTGTGGAAATAATTATATAACTTCTTACATTCTGAAAATTATATATATATATATATATATATATATATATATATATATATATATATATATATATATATATATATATATATATATTACATTTCTATTAATCTGTGCCACTTTTCTTGGAAACTACTGGCCGATCAGGCCGTAATTTTGTATGGAACTTTTGTTATAATAAGATGCAGCGAACTAAGTATTATGGTATTCGTTCGATGCACAGTTATAGTTTAATAGGCATTAATAACGACAATGCCACATTTACCTTAGAAGTTTGCGTAAAGCACTCATTCCAAGTCAACGGGCTATAACTTTTGCGTGATTTTTAACTGGCTAAATAGTCTAGTATATTATATTTCTCTGAGTCTGCCTGTCTATTTGCTTCTCCGTCCATTCAACTTTTTTTCAGAAATTACTGGACTGATCTGGATGAAATTTTGTATGGACTTTTGTTATGCTAAGGTACAGCGAACTAAGGAGTACCTATATTTACGTATGTATTCTAAATCATGCTCTGTTAAAAGAATGGCGAAAACTAACCGATACACTTGTCTATAAAGAAGAATAGGAAGATGCTTTGAACACAATACTTACGCCTATTTAAAAAATATATTCATATTAAAATAACTAACAAATCTTACAGCAATGTCAATGTATCATATAAATAACTAGAAAAATACCCGTCCTGCGACGGGGAAAATTAATTTTCCTAAGAAGACAGTTTTGCACCACTTTTATGCCTCTTTCCGTAAATTAAAATCAAGATATAATAATATTAAACCGTATGTCTAAACTAGTTATTTCAATTTTATTAAAATATATTAAATGATTTTGATCTTAGAAAATGTCTAAAAATCAATGATACTAAACCTTTTGTCTAGAATCCATTTTCCAACTTTGATCAAAATCCATTACATGATTTTATATCTGAAAAAATGTCTAACATTTAAGACTTTAAGGAGTCCAAAGAAAACATTGGAATTTAGGGAAACTTGCTTAATTGGTATCTAATGACCATCGATCAAATGTAATGCAAGTCTGAAATATTTAAAATTGAGAGTTGAGTTACCTGAATTTTGATTAAGGTCTCCCGTCTCTTTTTACCTTCCTTTGAATATAACTAATTTAAAATAAATGTATGATCTACATTACAACTCGAAATTCACACTGATCAAGTCCTTGGGCACACAAAGATTCTGCACGTGATCTCTTGATCACGTTTTCTGGCCAAATTTATTGTTTAACCTCCTACCGGGTGTCTCTTATGCAACAAAAAGACATGTCTGACACAGTTGTTTGCAGTCGAATAGATAATTCATATGTCAGTATATGACTGAAGCGAATGGAACATGAGAAAATAAATTATGTAAGAGTGAATCCAATATATACAAAAAATGCAAACATATACACATACCTAATTTTATACAGAGATAAACGTAAGTCTGCTTTTATGCTCACCACCAAAGCCAGAAAAATATTATTCTCGTCCGTTTCCCTGATAAAAAAGGAGGTGCAATTTACAAATACTTTTCACAGGATATCTATATTAATAAAAGAGTTTCAACTGATAGACCTCTTGGGGTTGAAGGGTCAATCTTTACCGTAGGCGATAATAAATAAGAATAATACCAATCATGGCTAACGGAATAAGAACAATATATCCAGCTCAAAATTCCGTACAGATTTCTAAGTTCGACATAAAGTTGTTTTTTTTTAATTCATTATTAAAGTATCGCCATTTATAAAGGTCAAAGGTCACTCAAGGATAAAGAGTTAAATGAATATCAGCTGGACGGTGAGACAACACCATGATGATGGGTAATAATGTTGGTAATTGAGTAGAATTTGATTATTTAAGAGGGTAGCCCAACAAGAATTTGTTTACATTGAAGTTGAAGACGATCGTGTTGTAATCAACTGGGAAGCAGCCTGGCGGTGTTGTGTTTCACAGACGGACAGTTCTAGGAAATCGAAATTCGTTTGGTTTTAGGTAGGTAGGTAGGTAGGTACGTACGTACGTACGTACGTAAAGAGAGAGAGGGGGAGGGAAAGGGGGAGAGGTGGACTATTGTCAGTGTTGCGGGCCAGTTTTTGCTGTGAATATCTTACAGTTGGGATGTCAGGTTTATAATTTTATTCAAATGACCTTTTGATACATTTAATAATTATTTTATTGTTCATTGCAGCTGTTTCTCCGTACGCACCACCTAGATATCCAACACCAACTTGATAAATTAAAATTTTTAATATCTAACTTCGCCCAACTGTTATTTTCGGGAACCAAATAAAATTTACGCTAGTAGTATTGTCAGTTTAAAAGAAAAAAAAAATATCGTCCCTGTTTTGAAATAACCTCGCGGAGTACATATAGGTCAATACATCCAGTCGGCAGCTTCTCAGACAAAGGTTAGACTCTCAAAGCATGCAAGTAGTGTGTGTGTGTGTGTGTGTGTGTGTGTGTGTGTGTGTGTGTGTGTGTGTGTGTGTGTGTGTGTGTGTGTGTGTGTTTTACTAACAGCCTTTTGTTTTCCTTTCTTTGTTTCTTTCGAATCAAGTTTACAACTGCGAAAATGTTACATTTCACTCTAACGACGACGACGACGACGACGACGATGATGATGATGATGATGATAAGGAGGAAGACGAAAAGGAGGAGGAGGAGAAGGAGGATAGCCGAGTCGTCAATTTCGTTTAAGTCTATTAAATAAAAAATGCTTAAACACTTAACAGTGGAATAGAGAACACACACACACACACACACACACACACACACACACACACACACACACAACTGTATTATAAAATATTTGTTTTTATTTGTTTTTTATTCTGTACGTTTAATGTTTCTAATGACAGATTGACAAATCAGATTTCGCGTGAAAGTGGAGTGTGTGTAGAAGACTGTGTTGCTCGCCACTCGTTTGTTGTTGTCTTGTGTCTACCATTCTTCTCGCTGTATGTCTCTTTTTATGTGGTCTAGAATGACGATTCCAATCGCATTGCTTCGCAAGAATGTGGTCACTCGCTTTGATGTCATCTTCCGGGCTCTCCTAGACTTATGACCGACTGTTTTGTTTGCCACCCTTGACCACACGAAGATTCTGCACGTGACCTCTTGGTCACGTTTTCTGGCCAAATTTATTGTTTAACCTTCTAACGGGTGTCTCTTATGCAACAAAAAGACACGTATCTGACACAGTTGTTTGCAGTCGACTTGGCTGTGGGTAATTCATATGTCAGTGTATATGGCTGAAGTGAATGTTAGAAAACTATTGATAACCCTTTTTCGAGTGCTATTTGGCCTTGGCAAGTGGTATTTAAAAAAAAAACTGAGAACTTCGATTAGGCATAGTTTAGTTATACTATCGGCGTTCCCCTCCAATGTTGGAAAGTGGGGATGGGGGAAATAGGAAAGGAAGTATGACAAAAGACAAGAGGAAATGAATTTATAGGAAGTGGGGTTGGTGGAAAAACAATTCATAGGAAGTTGTTTACAAACACGTTCAAAAGAAAACTAAGGTAGGACTGCGAATCAGGGTGTGGCGGTGAACGGTAACAAAAAGACCAGCGATATATATTGTTAAATATTACTGAATGGGGAATCATTTCCAATTAAAATCGATTTAGTTTTATGCATGTACTATTGAGAAAAGCGCGCTTCAAATGCGTCAACATTATTTGAATAGGCTAAATCAAAATGAAAGGCCACCGAATTTGACCTGATGTCGTGTTTATCTACAAACTAA
The DNA here is from genome assembly GCF_053919585.1 of Euprymna scolopes. NCBI lineage: Eukaryota > Metazoa > Mollusca > Cephalopoda > Sepiida > Sepiolidae > Euprymna > Euprymna scolopes. The sequence goes on from NC_136483.1 coordinate 150,984,764, forward strand.
ACTCTAATTTTAACTTTAATAATTATTAATGTTGTGGTTTCGTAAGGGTCCGAAAGAAAACACAACTCAGTAATTTAGAGTCGGTTTTTCGGGCAATTTGGGAAGTAGTTTTTTTTTATTAGTCTTGCGAGCATCCTTTCCTGCCTTGACAAACTTCTAAAACCGACTTTGAACCCTAGTAGGTGATGTTCTCTTCTCCCTGCAACCTCTTTTTCACAGAAAAGACATTTCGAGTCTATCTCTGCTCTATCGTTATTTTCAATGTAAGTACTCGACTAAGCTTCAATCTTTGCTCTCCTAAAAAACTTTCACAAGACACACTCGTCTAACTACAACCACTGCCATCAATTTCCCTCACACTTTATCTATGCCTAAATAAAAACGCAATTTTTCAGAAAATAGCAAAAAGTTATCGTTCTTAGTATTTTCTGGATAAAGATGGCGTCCAAAGTTGTTCTCTTCACACAGTTGGAAAATTTAAAAATCTTCATAAAAAAAAAACAAAAAAACAAAAAGAAACTTGTTTGATTTCACTGAAACTTAAAACATGCGTGAGATAATGTTAGAAGTGTACCTACTGCATGTACCGAGGAGCGTGATCTTACGAAGCGCCAAATTAGTTGCCTCTTTCGGTCAAACAACAACGCCAACAGCAAAAAACATTTTCAACCTCTTTACCTTATCCGCCACCCTCTTCGACTATGGTATTACGTAAACCGGCCGAGCAATCTCATCTCATTTTTTTTTCTCTTCTTTTTCGTCAGTCGGTTCGTTTTAAGTCTCGACTTTTTATTGGATAGAGGGAGGGGTGGTAAAAGTGAGGATGGATTAGTTTCAACATTCTACAGATACAAAAAAACAAAAAGAAACTTGTATATCGCATCTATCTCTACATACCCTCTCCCCTCTATCTCTCTCTCTCTCTCTTTATATCTCTCTATCTATTTTTCATTACACCTTCCACCCTCCTGTTTCTCTTCCTTTTCTCTTGCCACTCCCCTTTTAATCTACAGTTGATTTTATAGGTTGGGCCTTTCTGCTGACGATTATAAAAAATTTTCAAATGCACTTGTGATGTTAGGTTGTGTAAAAGTGTTAACTTCCATAAAAAATCGGACTTTATTTCTTCAATCGGAGGTTTTCAATTATCGATTTTCGATACTTATTGGAAGCATTCCCATACAAAACCTACATAAGAACACTCCCAAACATATCAAGTACCATCGTGCGAATTTTTTTTAAAAATCGGTTGAGCCGTTCCCGAATCCATTAGAAACTCTCTCTCTCTCTCTCTCTCTCTCTCTCTCTCTCTCTCTCTCTTTCTTTCACTCACACACACACTCACACACATACGTACACTCACACATACGTACACTCGCACACACATACACACTCGCACACACATACGCACACATACACACACAAAGTTCCTTTTATATAATAGTAGAGATGTTAATAAATATTATTAAAACGGGGAACATTTTCAGTTTCATTTTGAAATAAACATGACATTAAGTCAAATTTGGTTACCATTTTATTTTGATTTAGTTTATTCACATAATGTTGACACATTTTAAACCTGCTTTTCTCAATGTATATTTCCTGTATCGTACCCAGTTAATAGCAGTTGTCGCCAGTGGAAACCGTCGATGCTAGATCGAGATGTTCAGTGGACAGGGGACGAGAGAGGAGAGGTATTCTTGGTTGAAGGTCTGATCCTGACTGGTTTACGTTCCCTCAAGTCTTTAGGGAGCAGATGAATCAATGCGCCCTGTAAGCTGGTAGGTCAGCTTGTGCCTGAAGAACTCAGAGGGGGGGGCATCGATTCACTAGAAGAGATAATTTTTTTTAACTACACATCCATAACATTAAATGGATTTTAAATGAAAATAATTCCTCATTTTGTAATCTATATATATAAAAGCGAAAATGTATGCGTGTATGCGGGTACGCTTTTCCTCGATGTCCACGAAAGGCTTCTTTCAGAGAAGCGCTTGCTCGGTTCACAACTTCTTAAAACTTTTTATATCATCTATAAATTGTAATATCTCAGAGTTATCCACGGAGCTCGCCTGTCTATTTAATTTTATTGACTTTCAAACGTTAATTAAGTACCCCTCGCTAGTATATAATAAAAACAACAACATAAAACCATTTGTAATCTATACAGATTCTTCTTCTTCTTCTTTTTTTTTTTTTTTTTTTTTTTTTTTTTGCATTCTTTGACAACGATATTTTATACATTGTTATTTGATATTTGTTCTTCCGGGGGAAGCCATTCTCCTAGAATTAACCTCATCCGTTTGAAAACGGTAATGGATCGTTTCGTCTTCTCTTTCCAGGTGATGTCTTTGCTGCTATTTGCCTCAAGCATCCTCTTTCGTGAAAGAATGCTGATAGGGCAGAGTATATTATTTTCAAATCAGATCAAAGTTCTCCTCTTTTAAAAACTGACTCCCCACAAAAAAATGATCTCATGACCAACCTTATCGGTTATCAGAAACAGTTAACGAATCTTCATATTTACGTTTTGCTGCCATTTTTCTCTATTTCATCTTTCAGTTAGTACTAGCGGGAGAGTCCCCGGCTTTACCTGGGTGTAAAATGCTTGTATCACCCTATCCGAGAGAAAAGGAGTTAATGACTGGAAATATATTGTCAAACATAAACCGGCAGTTTCTCTCCAACTATGGAAAAACTAGCAACACATTTTCAATTAATCGTATACATTGTGTTGTTTACAGTAAGTATTGTGTTTCAGTATTAAAATACCTAAAAGGAGTTAATTGGGAGGTTGTGATCACATATCAATGGGAGACCTCCTCCAAAATTGACATGATAATAAGAAATAATTAAAATGGCGTAAAAATACAAAATAGACGATAACCGATTTTTGGGAAGGGGAAAGAGAAAAAGAAAGAGATTTCAAAAGAAAAATAAGAAAAGGAGAAGAGAAGAAAAAATGGTGATCTCAGAGAGATGGAAGGACAAATAGTCAATAATAAAAACCAAGTACTCTGCCAAATAAGTATCCTTTCTCTCTGGCAGGCCGAAAGATAAAAGTCTCCGCCTTGTAAACTAAAAAGAAGAGAAACTTAAGAAATTACAAACGAACCAAAACAAACCAAAACAAACCAAAACGAGCCCAAACAAACCAAAACAAACCAAAACAAACCAAAATGAACCAAAACAAACCAAAACAAACCAAAACGAACCAAAATGAACCAAAACAAACCAAAATACGAGTGTCTTAAGTTAAAACAAATATAGCAACGACTGAAACCATTAGATGACAGATTATTGGATAATAAAGGTCTATTATATAAAGAGGACTTGTCTGTGTGTTTTTGTTTGTGTGTTTGTATGTCTGCTAAAAATTTTTGTCATTCGCATCCGATCGGGTCGAAACTGGTACTATCTAAAAGGGCAATGTGAAAATTAGAAAAAAGATTAATTCTGTAGCTGTCAACTGCACCACATTTTAGAAGGGGGGTCCGTTTTTCGCATCTCTTTTTTCGCAAGTCACGCACACGTATTAAACTAAAACTATGTTTGAAACGCTTATTTTGCAACGTTATGACGTCATAAGCACTTGTGCCTGTGTGAGAAAAAGCGTTTGTCCGTTTTTGCCTCCTTTCGCGTTTCACTTTCGAACCTGGACACCGGGCCTTATTTTTTTTTTTTCAGTCGCACGGGTACTCCCTTCTATTTTGATAGAAAGAAAAGTTGTTTTTTTATTGCGGGGAGGGGGGGACAGCACACGGGCAACAAAATGTGCTCAATACTCAGAGAATAGCTTCTTCTCTTCGTATCCATTCTGCCGAAATATCTGGTGGGAAGGTTGTCACGTACTTATTTGGGGGGGGGATTACGTTTTTATCCGTTTCTAAGTAGGATTATCGTTTTTTTTTTTTTTTTTTTCATTGTTGTGGAGGTATCGACGTTGCCTACGATGGAGTCGACATATAATAATGAAAAAGTGCTCAATATCTTTAGTATGGCAGGCATGTCCAAACGGAACTTTATATGGATTCTAGGCAACGCCGGGTAACCATCCTAGTAATATAATAAAAACTACTTGTCGGCGACAGTTTTAAATGTGGTATTTATTTAAAACAAATCTGAAAACCGCTAAAATCAACTCTTGAACGATGAATGTTTAGTTGATACACACTAGGAAAGTTTTAAGCAATTAAATTTTCGTAAATATCGGATCTGGGGAAAGTGGTAATTTTTGTTTACGTTTATGACCGAACAGAAACGTTACATCTTTAAACAAATAGATCACAAATTAATAATCAAAGCAAAATCATTTATTTTCGGCTAATTTCACGACGGTATTACCTTAAAAAGTACATTATGTCAGTAACAGCATGACTGTAATTTATGTAACAACAGTAATGGTTGTAATTTATTCGGCAATATATCGTAAACTTCTGTTGGATTTGTCATTTTGTAACATAATGCATATGAGCGCGTGGGAAAATATCAGCAACAACAAAGAATGGATGGTTGTGAAGAGATTAGCAGCAGCAGTAGCCGAAAACGCGCATATGAAAATTAGGAGGTGTGCGCGAGAAGAAAAGGGGAAAAAGGAGAAAAATGCACTACGTGGGAGAAAGAAAGTCGACGTCGAAGAAAATGGACGTGTGAAGTTTAGGACGAAAATGGGCCGGCTGTGGCCCGCATGCGGTCGGAGGAAGACAAAAAGTATACACCGGGCGAGATGGACGATGGCGAAAGATTTTTAAGTTGTGTCGAGACGGGAAAGCAATGGTAATAAAAACTTGGTTTAAAACAGAAAAAAATTCCGACCCAGATTTTTATTTATTTCTATTCCGGTTTTATTCGTTTGTCCATTTGCGACGTAACGGCAACGTTACAATTTTATTAATTAATTCTGCCAAGGAGGTTACGTTTTCGGTTGTGTCTATTTGTTGGTCTGTTATTATGCTTGTTTGTTTGTTTGCTTGTTTGTTTGTTTGTTTGTTTGTTTTTGTTTGTTTGTTTGTTTGTTTGTTTAAAATCTAGCGTCCACATTGCTTGACCAATCGCCACAAAACTTGTAGGAGAGGTGTTAAAATAATGGATGAACGAAATTTGAAACACAGTAGAACTCCTTTAATTTGAACTTCCTCTAAAGTTGGACTTTTTCTAAAGTTGGACTTCCTCTAAAGTTGAACTTCCTCTAAAGTTGAACTTCCTCTAAAGTTGGACTTCCTCCCATTTGGACTTCCTCTCATTTGGACTTCTTCTAAACCCGGACTTTATCTAAACTTGAACTGCCTCGTCATTGAAATTATATTAGCATATTTGATGCGGAATTACAGTAAAACTCTTTACATAGTTTAATCAGATATTGCGCAGAAATTTTAATATTGGTACTATGTAATTAATGTAGATTAGCTATTGATAATTAATTTACGCTAACTGTAATTTTTTTTTTCAGATTGCTATATTTAAAATAGTGTAAAGCAACCCATCACAATGGCTTGCAACTCTAAAAGAAAACGAGTGACACTGACTTTACTCGAAAAATGTCAAATTATAGAAAAATTAGATGCTTGAGTTGAAAATAGCGTTATATTGAGAGATTATAAGATTGGAAGAAGTACACTGTTTTACATCAAAACGAAAAAGGAGGAAATATTGAAGGCTGCTCCTTTCTCTTCAAATAAAAGACATGTCAAAAGAAGGACTCTTCGCAGACGAAAGCAAGTTGAATTTGATCGAATATTGCATGAGTGGTTTGTAGCAAAACGGAATGAAGATGTAGCAATATCTGGGCCCATGTTAATTGCTAAAGCAAAATCTCTTAAGGAAGAGTTGAATATCGCAGAAGATATGAAATTCAGTGAGGGCTGGCTTAGGAGCTTTAAGAGTACACATGGTATAAGACAATTGACAATGTCAGGCGAACAACGGTCTGCTGATACACACGCAGCATCAAATTATTGTGACAAATTCAAGACGATAATTGCCGATTATGGTTTAACACCAGAGGATGTTTACAATGCTGATGAAAGTGGCGTAAATTGGAAGTGCTTACCTACAAAAACATTAGCCGGATCCGAGGAGCAGAAAATAAAAGGATTCAAATTAAATAAAGAAAGACTAACAGTGATGGTATGCGCTAATGCTTCTGGAACTCATAAACTTAAGCTTCTTGTCATCGGCAAATCAAAGTGTCCCCGAGCATTGAAAGGAGTTTCGCCTTTGCCAGTATCCTATTATTCTTCACGAAATTGATGGATAAATCAACAGTTATTTAAAAAATGTTTTTTGCAAGAATTTGTGCCAGTTGTCCAGAGGCGTTTTCTTGAATTAGGTAAACCTGATTCAAAGTGCTTGCTTCTGTTGGACAATTGTAGAGCACATCCTCCTGAGTCAGAACTAGTGTCATCTTGCAGGAATATTTTTGTGTGCTACTTACCACCTAATGTGACTTCTCTTATCCAACCTATGGATCAAGGGATTATTTGGAATTTAAAATGTTTCTACAGAAATGATTTCATGATGAATATAATAAATAGTACCGTGAGTATAAGCGATTTTCAGCGCCATTTTTCTATCAAAGATGCCATATTTTCTCTCGCAAGTGCATGGAATCAAGTTCGAGCAAGCACATTAACAAAAGCATGCGGTAAATTATGCCCAGCGCCAAAGGCTTCTGAACTGAAAGAATCTGGTCTGAACTGATGTATCTGGTCTAGAAAAAATTCTTGAAACCAAACGGTTACCGACCAACCATGCTGTTCTTAAATCACTTAATGCAAATGATGTTGAAATGTGGGTGCAACAAGATGAGGAAACTACTGATCAATATCCTGAAGGCATTAATGGTGATGAAAATAGCGACAGCTCCCATTCTCTTGACCTTAATGTAAATAACCAAGAACACTCTGATGAAGCAATATCATGGGATGATGCAGAAAAGTCTATGGAGACGGTTATCAAATTTTTAGAAAAAGGTCCTTACTTTAGTGACAACTATGTTTTGCAAGTAATGTCACTCCGAAGAGATATAATCATAAAGAAGCTACAGAACCAAGAAATTGTAGATTTTCGTGATCACTTACAGAATACAATGGCAGCACCCGAGAGCTCAATCGATGAAAATAGAAACTGCAATGAGACTCATTCAATGAATAAATAAAAAAAACTGTATTTTACATAAATGTATGATTTCTGTAGATGATAACTTAGGTAATAAATACCTAACAAGTAAGAGTAGATTTAATTTATCTTCAATGTTTTTGTTCCTGGTAATAATATTTAACAATTCTTACTAGCAATATATCGTAAACTCAACTTAATATATACTTGAAGTATCACATAGCAATGAATTTCATTTACTATTTCTTAATTCTTAGAAAATTAAAGTTAACTGCAGCACATGTTTTTATCACGAAACTTGAACAGCATCCTCTAATTTGAACGAAGCGGATGTTCAAATTATAGGAGTTATACTATACTTTGAACTCTACCTGTGTATGGTAAACTCGTAATTAAATTTTACCTATCTTGTCTTGCTTTTTTGTTCTGTTCTGAAATCTTTGTCAAATATGCTGTTAACCAATATCGTCTTGTTACACGCAAAACGGAAAGAAAAAAAGTCACCTATGTAAACGAGAACCTCCCAAAGTAAAATCTTGAATAATTATCTAAACTCAAATATAAATTAATATTAAGCCAACTTCACAAATTGATAAAAGTTAATTATTGGATTTTAATTATAAGATGAAGCTCGAATTATTCAAACTCGAGATATATAATGCCAAAACATCCACCCATTAATATGGGAGGGGAGATTATCTTCAAAAGCGTCCTGAATTGATAATTGAGCACCGGACTTATACTAAGTAGATATTAATATGTCCCTCGTACCTATTTCCCCCCCCCCTTTTTTTTAATGGAGAGTAGATAATACAGTGAATGTGTTATCGGCAGCTCCAGTAACTCTCGCTTCTCCTTTTTTGTCCCTCAGGCCTCATGCAAATGAGTAATTATTCTGACAAAAGGTGAAGAAAAAGCTGCTTTAAAGGTCGGTAGTACTTGGTAAACAGTAGTCTAAGATGTCGGAAAATCTCTATTTCTATCCTTGTGGCCATATCACTAGTAAGGGTGCTGGAGGTAAACGCTTTGTCTGGGCCGACGTTATCCGCCTGATAGACAGACCCGAACCTTGGATTAACCACTAAGGAGGCTGTCCTATCAGCAGGCGCAAAGTACTGGGACTGCTGTATTGCAATTTAGTGAATGGACTCTGGACCATGCAGTAGTCTCTGGCGGGGCCTCTCGATGCCATACTAGTGGGTAATTGTTACAGCTTTACCTTTTCATGTGCTACAAAAAAAAAATCCTGTCTTTTTCTCTCTAACTTTCCCTCTCTGTACTGCTCTAACCAAGTATGCCGACCTGTACCACAAATCCCAAAACCTCAACATGAAATATATCCCCCAAAAAACTCGAATAAACCTAGAACCCCTTCTTCCAACATAGACCCTACTACTATGTCTCCTTCTCCAACATCAGGGGTCTACGTTCCAATCTTCCAGAGCTTGAAACCCAATTACAGGAGACGACACTGGACATATTCTTTCTAAGCGAAACTGGAATAGGGCCTACCATTTCCCTAGATGAGTTCATAATTAACAGATACTCTAACTAAACATCTAAATCTGACCCCCAAGATCGCGATGGACATGGAATATGTGCCTACATTAAAAATGGCTTCCCATGTGGCAGGGATATCTCTAGAGAAGATCCTAATTTACCTTATATGTGCTTCCGGGTTGCACTTGCTTACACCACTGCATTTATATTTGCCCTCTATCGGCCCCACAACAGCAGAGTTACTATCTTTAAGAGCATATCTGAGAAAATAGATCACATCCTGCATGCACACCCCTTGGCTAACATTCACATCTGTGGTGATTTCAACGTCTATAACGTGGAATGGCTGAGCCACTCAAATAAGACGGACGATGAGGGGAGGTTCTGTCATGATATTGCCATTGCTTATGACCTCACTCAGATTGTTCGCGAGCCCACCCGTGTGCCCGATACTACAGGTCAATATGCAAGCCTCCTAGACCTTTTTCTCTTAACTTCCCCTGAGCTATGTTCATGTTCCGTTCTTTCTCCTCTAGGATCCTCCAACTACTCCGTCGTATCAGTTAAGATAAAAACAAAATGTAATAAGTCCCCAGACGTACCCCTCCACTGTACTGTATACCGATACTCCATGGCTGACTGGGATAGCTTCCATACATTTATATCTGATCTACCTCTGCACTCCATGTTTAAAAAGGATGTGTCCTCTATAGTATCAGACCTGACCGAATGGTTAATTGTAGGCATAGACCGATTCATACCAGCTAAAAAATTCCAACAAAAACCTAACAGCCAGCCATGGTTCTCCCCAGAATGTGCTGCCATCGCACACAGAAATCACTTTTTCCATAGCTACCAACGTAATAGATGCACTGAGACTAAAGCTGCTTTCAGGAACGCCAGCAACCACTGTAAAAGAGTTATAAAAAATGCAAGAGAGCTATATGCCCAGTCTGTTAAATCCAAAGTAGCTGATCAGCGGTTTGGTTCCCACCAGTTTTGGCAAATAACAAATAAGATCCTGAACAGAAGTGTGCGTTCTATACCAATCATTATCAATGGACCAGAGGTCATCTCCTCAGCTTCAAACAAGGCCAAACTATTTGCAAAGAACTTTGCAGCTAATTCTAGCCCATGCGACGAAGGCCATCAACTCCCCATATTTCCTCCTATAACACAGAACACGCTAGATAACATACAAATATCTGTGCATGAGGTCGCCAAGCTAATCAAGAACCTTGATTCCAGTAAAGTTACTGGCCCTGACGGCATCCCAATTATAGTGTTAAAAAAGCTTCAACCAGAACTTGCTCCCATACTTACGAAACTGTTTAAACGTTGCCTTAAGGAGAAGTGCTTTCCAACACCCTGGAAAACCTCATCAGTATGCCCTGTATTTAAGAATTCAGGTGATAAGTCATCTCCCTCTCAGTACAGACCAATAAGTCTCCTGTGTGTCATGAGTAAGTTGCTGGAATCCATATTAAATAGAGAAATAGTCAACCACCTCAGCAGGAATAACCTTCTTAGTGACACGCAATATGGTTTCCGTTCTGCAAGATCTACCGCAGATGTGCTAACAGTTATATCCCATAGGATTAGTGAATCTCTTGACAAAGGCTTCCTTTCCAAGGCAATTACTCTTGACATATCAAAGGCCTTCGACAAGGTATGGCATAAAGGCCTACTTCAAAAGATCTCCAGCTACGGTATAACTGGAAATATTCTCTCTATCATTAAATCATTTCTCTCCGATAGGCTCATAAGAGTAGTGGTTGATAGACAAAAATCAGAGGCCTGCAGTATTAATGCTGGAGTCCCTCAAGGGTCTATCCTGGGCCCAACTCTCTTCCTGATCTACATCAATGATCTCCCTAAACACATACTTAAATCATTCATTGACATCTATGCTGATGACACGACCATCTACAGCAACACATCAAAGGCTGTACATGACAAAGTTCTCTCTGATTCTCTCTCCTCTGATCTCGAACGAGTGGTTCAGTGGGGGAAGACGTAGCTGGTTACCTTTAATGCATCTAAAACCAAACTCCTATCTTTACATAATCAACGCTCTGATCCCCATCTGGCATCAATTCAAATGGATGGCTCTCGTCTAGGAGAAGCCTCATGTTTTGACAAGCTTCTGGGCTTGACCTTTACTCCTAATCTGAAATGGAACACATACATCAAGTCTATTGCCAAGGTCGCTGGAAAGATGGTGGGATCCTTCTACCGCTCCAGAAGATATCTCACTACTGATGCAATTCTCTATCTATATAAAAGCCAAGTACGTCCAAGGATGGAATACTGCTGCCATATCTGGGCAGGAGCTGCTAAAAACAGCCTATCCTGCCTTGACAGAGTACAAAATAGACTTTGTGGCTTAGTGGGGGATGCCCTTTTCCCTTCCCAGCAACCTCTCCCCCACAGAAGAGATGTTGCAAACCTATCGTTGTTTTATCGTTATTTCCATGGCAGGTGCTCGTCTGAACTCCAATCTCTGGTCCCCCCTCGCCAATCTTTTACAAAAAACACCCGTCTAGCTGAATCCACTGTAAAAAACTTTCCCCACTCTTTATCTATTCATAAATCAAAATGTAGATTCCATGAACAAAGCTTCTTTCTTAGAACTGCATGCCTGTGGAACTCTGTTCCGTCGGACTGCTTCCCTCCTGACTACAACTTGGATGTCTTCAAGTCCAACGTAAACAAATTCCTGAAGAACCGCCCCCTTAAGTAGACACTTTAAATATCCACACTAACGTACTGTACTTACAATAACCCTTATCCCTGAGTGGCTTCCGGGCCTTGATAAGTGGTGACCACCTTGTAAAAAAAAAAAAAATCATGACTGGAGACTTAATTTGTAGCATTCACACACACAAAAAAAAAAAAATAAATAAAATAAAGGACCGCTGGCGCAGCGATTAGAGTAATTGGAAAAATCAATTGTTAAAGTGTTATTCTCATGAACGTTAAAGGTTCAATCCTCAGTGTGGGCGACCGAAAAATTCAATTGCGAATTACTTAGGACCTTTATTCAACCATGGCTGACGGAACAAGAGCATGTTACCTCGGTGAAATAAATAAAGGGTTCCGTTTGAAATTCCGTCTAAATTCCCTAGTTTGACAGAAACATTCCCGAGTTCGACAACATACACATGAAGAAGGTTGGAGGTTACATCGACCGAAAAGTTGAAAAAATGACACCCAAAATGAGAACAGTAGTCCGAAGAATCCAAATAATATGAATAACCAACCCTCATCTAAAAATTCAGAAACGTATGATCTATTTTCTATCGTAAATCAATATCATTACCAAGTGATTTGACCACACACTGACTAATCATTTGCCAGAGCGCATTGATTCTATTTGTTAAATAAAGAACTTCTTTACCACTTTGGGAATCACGGTCAGCCAGCAGAGAGAACTCGGCAAGCATCGAAGACAGACCTCTCTCATATCTCTCTTTCTTTCTCTCCTGTCCTTGTTCACTGGACACTCCAGCATAGACGATTTTTGCTGAAGATAACTGCTGACCGACCTGCGACATTTTACGTTTCCCTTTTCTCAAAGAGACACAGTTCAACTTTCGACCGCCCAAATAAACCTTTCGTTGTTTTGTTTTAAAAGAGTTTTTTTTTTTTTTTTTTTTTTTTTTTTAATTCCGTGATACGCGTTAGGGGTGAAATGTTTTACATTGTATCAGTTCGTGTGATCCGTGGCTACGAATAAACTGTTTTAGGAAATTAATTGATGAACATCAGCTCAGCTACCCATCAATAAGAGCCGATATGTACATATTTTATCTATATTAGGTTGACCGGAAAGTCTTTAACGTTTCAAAAGTACAGATTTATGAAAGTTCTTAAGCCTATTAACTGGTTACTTAAATCACAGCTGAACATGTGTTACGCATATTTCTTTTTTCATTGATTGCTGGCAAAATTTGTTGAATTTATGTACTTTCAGATATCCTTATTACAAAAAAAAAAAAATGGATTGCAATCGGGTGGGTACTTATGTTTTTTCTTCAAAAAAGGAGAAACTGCTGCTAAAACTTTCAAAGAGATTTGCAAAATTTATGGTGACAATGCTATAGGAGAATCAATTGTTCGGAATTTGCAAAATTTAAAACATGGAACATTAGTCTTGAAGATGATATCCACAGTGGAAGACCCTCAAAATTTGGTATTGATGTTTTCAAGACAAAAATTGAAGAAACCCCAAATATCATAACTAGAGCACTTGCGGTAGAGTTGGAAGTTCATGAATATTTTCATTAAATAAATATTGCTAAGAAATTTATTTATATCCTCTTTGTGCGCCTAAAAACCCTCGGAACTTTCCGGACAAGCAGATGGGTTCACGAGAGAGCTTTCTGGGATCGGTTATGTACGCATGTCCGTCCGACTCAACTTCCGTTTTCGATGACATAGTGGAAACAAACACTCCAAGTCTTAGCCTTTTTTTCCGTGAAATATTTCACTTTAATCAGTGAAGTATTTTTCATTTTCTTAATCCTCCTTCAGCCCATCACGTACCTTTGTTTTCATTCACACACACACACACACACACACACACACACACACACATTTTAAATTGGAATATTTAGGCTGCATTTTTTTCCATTCATGCAGACATTATTAAATACAACAGAGATACTTTGCTTTATGGTTCTTTTTTATTTTTTCGATTTTCCGTATAATCTTTTTTTTATATCAAAATCAAAAATATTCATGAAAGTTCCATAGTTATCACGAGCGCTTTCGATTCGACTGCGGATCATCTTTAGGTCGAATGCATGGAGTTGATGTGGGGAAAGTGAATAGGGAAAATGAAAAGTAGAAAAGTGAAATACACAATAAATTGCTATGGATTTCGTTTTTCGGACTCACTTCCTCATCTTCGGTGTTTTTTCCACTACGTTTCGACAGTATCATCCTTTGGCCTTCTTCGGGTGTATCTCGAACTCGGAAACTGTTTTTTTTTTTTTTTTTTTTTGGAATTTCGAACCCAACCCTTTATTGTTACGGGGGTACCATGTTCTCGTTCCATTCAGGCCGTCCCTGCTGTTACCGCTTAATGCTGTTGTTGCTGCGTCTATCACTGTCGTTGCCATTGTGTTGTCACTGCCAGGATTGAACTCAGATTGGAGACTTGCAATGTCTGTTCCAACGTCTTAGTCGCCTCGGCCATGTGTCACTAGGAGGATGATGTATCAATTTTTGGGACTGTTAAACCTAAGTTGTTATTCTAGGTTCTCTCGTATGATTAGAGGTTCCCAAATTGTGTTCAGTTCTATACTCGGTTTGCTCAGGAGGTTGTTATGTCCTAGCATGTGTGCTGTTTCTTTGAGTTTTCCAGTGGGGCTCACTGTTTATTGTTTATTATTTTAACTTCATCCAAGAGAGGGCGATGGTCACCCTTTTCCTTCCATACATGGTAGGCTATACCCGACTTTTCCGTCTCCCCTCTAGTCACTGCTTTTCAATGTTCCGCCACCCTTATTTTAAGAGGGCGGCATGTTTCGCCCTTGTAAACCTTGCTGCAGCTGCATGGGATGGAATATATGCAGTTCTTTGTCTGGTTCTCCTCCATTGGTGGCTTTATTTTGACTAGGAGTCTTCTTAGAGTTGACTCACTTTTAAATACCGCCCTGATGAATCAACTCAGTAGGGTGATGGGTTCCAATGCAAGATGTTTCGAGAATTTTTAACTTTTTAAACTTTATCTCCGTTTTAATGTATATATATATATATATATATATATATATATATATATATATATATATGCATATATATATGTCTATTTTATGTCTATTTAAACAAACATTCGTCCACCACTTTTACAGTGCTCTAACCGCTTTGTTTATAAACAAAGAGCGAGCGTCGCATTTTTCAGCCAATTAAGTAGCAGGTGAGATTACTTACGACCGTGCTCTACCCAAAGAGCGGGGGGGGGGGGGGAGAGCTTAAAATATATATATATATATATATATATATATATATATATATATATATATAGGCTTGCAGAGTCAGATGATGAAAGTCTGACTCCGACTCCGACTCCGACTCCGACTCCTTGAATTTCTAGAATGCCGACGCCGGTTCTGTTGATATCTTAGACTCCGACTCCGACTTCCGATTCCGACCTCTTGACCCCTATGTGAAAATCTATTCTGCATATCCATATACCAGCCTCCCACACCTATTCAGCATTTTATAATTACTTTTCATGTACATCATTTTTTATATTTAACATTCACTTGTATGATAAATATACTCACATATACACTCAACCAGCTTTATTTATTTATTTAATTATTTTACTCAAGTTAACTCCTAACAAGGCATATCACCACTTGGACGAAAACGGACACTTTTTGGGATCATGTCTAGGAAAGATTAGCAAGATGTCGGGTTATGTTACATTTAAACTTCTGCATATCAGTACGACCAGGAAAGCCAGTAGCATGAAGGGAATTCCAAAGTCTAGCTGTTCAAGGGAAGAGACTATTAGAATAGAAACCTTTTTGGTATCTAAGGACCTAAACAGTGAAAGGGTGAGATCTTATTGCTGAACGGGTTTGTTGGAGATATGTACGGGGTACAAGTGCAACGAGTTCATCAGAACACATTCCATAAAACATGCACAGAGATGCAACATTGTGACGATGGGACAAGAGCTGGAGTTTAGTTGATAAAGTGGGTCCGATTAGATTGTCAACTCTTTTTTGGAACCTATCCAAGATGGAGAGGCTAGTAGTAGATGTACCAGCTCAGATGTGCCAACAATACTCCATGCATGAACGAATTGTGGCCTTGTAGAGGTATGGGATACTCTCAGGTATGAGTAGTCTTCTAGCTCGATAGAGGGAACCCACCATCTTTGCAGCAGTTTTTGCAATGTCCTCTATGTATTTGTTCCATTTCATATTGCCCACAAAGTAAAATATGGTAAAACAGTCCCAAAAAAGAAGTTTGAAGGTAGAATTCTCAGGTAGGGTGTTATTTTTCATCAATATAGGCGGTTCGAGAGGCGTCTTGTAATTGTTAATGGAGAGCAGCTTAGTTTTACTAGCTTTAAATGTTACTATCTATTTGCGTCCCCATTCAACTATGATCTGGAGGTCATTTTCTAATGAGTCTGCCATTGTCTTAGATTTATGTACATCTGTTCTTCCCTAATGCATGTTATAGAGCATTGTATCATCAGCAAATATACCCATCTCGGACACAATATTATCAGGGAGGTGGTTTTTGAATATCAGGAATAATAATGGTCCAAGGATCGACCCCTGAGACACTCCCGCATTAATGTTATGCTGCTTGGATATATGTCCATCAATGAAAACATGTGTACTTTTATTGTCTAAGATAGATCTAATTATATTTAGTATGCATCCAGTTATAATGTACGATTTAATTTTCATTAGCAGCCCTTTGTGCCAGACTTTGTCAAAGGCCTTGGATGTATCAAGGGCTACAGCTGTGCCTCCACCCGCTTTATTCAGTACATGGTAAATGCATTTACAGATAAATGTTAAAATATATGCAGTAGAACGACATTGCCTGAATCCATACTGTTTGTCAGAAAGAAGATTTTATTTGCAAGGTGGTGAAATAGTGCTTGATTAATTAAGGTCTCAAAGATTTTAGTGAAGAGGGGGAAGAGATTAATGGGGAGATAATTGAGAGGGTCTGTTCTTTCATCAGAATTTCTGTATATTGGTACCATAGAGGCCATCTTCCAACTATTAGGGAAGCAAGATGCAGCAAGGCATTTATTGTAGAGCTTGGAAAGTATGGGGGCTAGCTCAGTTAAACATTTCTTAATTAGTATAGCAGAGATGAGATCAGGCTTACACGCTTTTGAGGTGTCTAAGTTTTTTATGATATCACGGACGTGAGAAGGGTTGATTTTACATCATCTAATGTGACTTCAGTCCGCATAGGGAAATTTGGGAGGGAGTTGTCTGTTGGCTTTAAGGTGGAGTTAGAGGCAATCGCCAGGACAGCAGTTCCGCCTTCTCTATTACCGTGCATGCAAGCTTCTGGATGTTGCTCAGTGGAGGAATTACTGATTGTCCTTTATTCACTACACTAGTATAGATTTTTCAGAAATCACAAGTTCCTATCTTTGGCGATTTTATGCGTTCCTGATTATTTCAGCATGCTTTCTTTTGACTGTCACTATTTCAATCTTACAACGATTTCTAGCATCTACGAATTTTGCCTATTTGTATTTGACTTCTGATGTACAAACTGGCGGAATGTATGCTGTCTTTGTGCCATAGCAGCTGTACAATCTGTAGTGAACCATGGAGGTGAGTGGGGTTTGCTATAATACTTCCGTGTGGGAACATGTGCTTCAATTCCCGCTTTGCACCATTCAGTTGGCACACTGTTCAACAGGAAGAGAGAAGATATCGGCCCATGGGGCATCTTGAATATGTTGTCTAATTGTTTCCCAGTCAGCCCTGTTGTAGTACATTGTGGTTTTGAGCAATGATTCCTCACCTTGAGGTTGAGATTTAAATGAGATGTCATCTGATACCACTAGGTGGTTTGCATTTCCAAGTTTACTGTAGGCATTAGTCACACAATCCTCGGGTACTGTGGTGAGGGATAGGTCTAGAAGTGAAGCCTCGTGAGGTTTACGATCTGGTAGGCCAGTTGGAAACATTACTGTCTTTGGGAAATGGGCTATAGAGAAGCTATAAGTGGAGCGTCCAGCTGCATCTGTGTAACCTGAGAAACCAAGCCAATTTTTATGGTGGACATAATTCACCAAACACATGTATTTGGGCATTACTATCTAAGGAGACTGCTGCATCTATACTATCAGAGACATGATCGATTAGAGTACAATGCTGACTTGAGGAAAAACAGCAGAGAAAATATGAGCAACTAACGCATTGATGAAATGTTAGTCGAAAGCACATAAAAGCTTGGTCATCCGATTCAAGATTTCTCTCTCTAGTTTAAGGGAGGGTGCTACGAATATAAACTCTAAGCGCGTGCATGCATCTATCCGAGTCCTTACGAACGAGAGAGGTATCCTTTCATGTTAATGTTGTTGGAGTTTAAGTTTGTTGCACTCCTCCATCTTCTCTAACATCTTTAACATGTCTGGGTATCTTCCACTTTATCGTAAACTTGGAGTTTATATTTGTAACATCATCCCCATGTCTAAGAAATCTAAACTAGAATCAGGTGACCAGGCCTTCGTGTGCTTTAAACTAAATTTACAACATAGCGTTAGCTACTTGTATTTCCTTTATTGCTCTCCATCAACCCAGGACTGTACTATAATCAATCATGTCTCTGATGCATAGATGTACCACTCTCCCTTATACACGTATTTAGTAACTCTAACGCCGACCACAGAAATTTGCTTGGCGCCCTGACACAGCTAGTAGCATCATCCATAACTTTGCTATATCGCATTCCTTGACACAGAAAGTAACATTCCCGACCCATCTCCCAGATCGCCAGGACCAGAAAGCCTCACTTCTGGATCTATTTCTGACAAGATCCTGAGGATTGTGTAACAAATGCTGATTGCCCATTTAGGAATGCTGATCATGCTGTGATAATGATAGAATCACTCTAAACTCTCGACCCCAAGTTGAAGAGCCATTGCTCAAAACGACAACGTACTAAAATAAGGCTGACTGGGATGCCATTAGAGATCACATCAGAGATGCCCCATGGGCAAATATCTTTTCTCTTCCTGCAGAATAGTGTGCAAATAAAACTACTGAATGATTCAAAGCAGCAATTGAAGCACATATTCCTACACAGAAGTTCTACAGCGTTTGAATATATGGTTAAGTGGCAGTTTTAGTCATTCAGAACTGCGTTAAAGCTTCACCGCTCACTCATTTTTCGACCAAATTTCAAACAATTATTGCAGTTTATAGATCACCTTCTCAGCTATATTGTGAAAAAAGAAATCAATTTTCGTTCGGTTAAACAAAAGTTATAATGAATTTACTGGTGTTCAAAATCGTAAAAACATGTAAGGAGGCGAGCCACGTTTTCTTTGACTGGTCTCCATAGCAACCACGTCGCTTCAGCGACTACTGTTGCTACCAATTCACCGCTTTCGCGAAAAGAGAAGTAACAAGTCAAACAGAGAGAATGAAAGAATAAAAGGGAGATAATTGGGGGTGGGGGTTGTATGGAAAGCAGACGAGTGTTGTGCATTGTTATTACATATGGGTATATTATATTTATGTGGGTAAAAAAAAAGACTGAAATTAAACAAAGAACAAGTGAATTTACTGGAAGCCTGAGAAAAAAATCATGGATTACAATAGAAAAATGCGATCATGAAAAGTAATATGGTTAAGCTTAAACATGGAAAAGTAAAGGACTAGTTGTTCAAACTGGAAAGGAAAAGGACAAGATATTCTAGTAAAAAATATAAATTTATAACTTTAAATATTGCAGCATTAAGAAGTTTTAAAAATTCAATTTATAACATTATATAATCAATTCTTAATGCTAATCCTTTACTTTTCCATGTTTAAGCTTAACCATATTATCATGCTAGCATTTTTCTATTGTATTATATATATATATATGTGTGTGCGTGTGTGTGTGTGTGTGTGTGTGTGTGTGTGTACTGTTAATAAACTTTATATGCATATATATATATTAAAAAGTGTACATATGTACAGTAATGCCTTTCTATATAATAGGCTTCCTTAACTACCATAGAGAAAAGTTGCTAGAGACCGCAGAGGTCAAATTTACTTTTATTTTGATCCTAATTTTGACCCCTTAACATTTATTGTTTTGGGCTCAAATCAAATTAAAATATGTGACCCATATCCAAGTATCCTACATCTAAAATTTCAAGTGTTTGGACCAAAAACTGGCGGAGGAGTTTGATAGAATCTGCAATGGGCAACTCTTTCAACTTTGACCTATTGGTAGCCAAATTTTCGCCCAAAAACTGATTAAAAAGCTTACTGAAAGTGTGAATACCCTTTATGTAAAATTTCAAATGTTTAGACCCAAAATTGGCTTAATAGTTTGCTAGAAACCGCAAAGGGCAAATCTTTTTAACATTTTCCCCTTCGAAACCAAATTTTCAGAAAAGAAAAAAAAAGCGATTAAAAAGCTTGCCCTATGTTTGAATATACTTGATGTAAAATTTCAAATATTTAGACCAAAAATGGCTGACTTATTTGTTAGAGACCGCAGATATCAATTTTTTTATCGTTGACCCCAATTTTGACGCCTTAACAGTAAAATTTCTGGCCGAACCCCGATTAAAAAGATTTTTCCAAATCTCAATAGCCTGTATGTCAAATTTCGAGTCTGTAGACCGAAAATTGACAGAGTTATTTAGTAGTGAAATGTACAAGGACAGACACAGAGAGAGAGACATTTTCCATATATATATATATATATATATATATATATATATATATATATATATATATATATATATATATATATATAAAGGCTCAAGTCGTAATTCATTTTAAAAATGTTCATATAATGTTAAACACAATTGAGTATAATTCTTTGTCGGCAACATTTCAAATTTAAAACAAACACAAATCAAACGTTTAAACACGAGTTAGTATACATTTTCATACGTAACGTATCAAATTTGGCAAAGTCGGTGAGTGTTGTTTATTTATTTATTTGCGGACTGTTGTCCTTATCTTCATTTATATTTTGGGGTAGGGGAGAAGGGTCCAGCGCATGAGCAACAAAAAGTGTTCAATATCCGGAGAATGGCTCCTTCTCTTTATTCCCTTCTGCCAAAATATCTGGTGGAGAAGGGGTGACGTACTTCTTTATTTTTTCATGTTTTTATCCGTTCTTTTATTTTTGAAATTGTTGTGGGGTACATCGACGTTGCCCACGATGAAAGTGATCGCCATCTTTAGTATAGCAGGTGTGTTTTAAACAGGATTTCATATCGACCCGGGCAACGCCGGATATCCATGCTACTATATATATATATATATATATATATATATATATATATATATATATATATATATATATATATATATATATATGCATATATATATAAAATGAAAATTACAATTGAATTTACCAAAATGATCCAAGATGGTAAAATTAAAGTAAATTATAAATATTAAAGAATTAATATTTATAAAATTATCTCAGCCAGATATAAAAGCTCGATAAAACCAAATAGGAAATAGAGCTTATAGTATGAGCAAACAGTTAATAAAATATGTTAAAACACGCTTTGAAATGAGTTAAAACATATTTAATCTGAAAAGGAAACACTAGATAAATGGATAGTCCTTAATCCACGGAGTTTCGAAGAAATACTTTCCTTCTCATCAGAGGGTAGGAATTAGCAAAATGCGGGATCGGATTTTGTATGCAGAAGTATTTGATGAAACAACAAGTAAGTCAAAGATCTTACTTGAAAACAAAAAAAGTGAAGCAGAGGGAATATGGTAAAGAAAATAGTGATTACACACGAATGGATAGTCTGGTGGGAGATAAAAAATCCAGTGACGGTAAAATCCAAATGTAAAACTTCAAGAAAGTTAAAAGAATTTCCATTTGTACAAGTAAAATCCAAGGAAATCCCGTAATTGGAAGAAGATGGTCCATAATAATCCAAAGGGAGAAATCCATGGAATAATTCACAAAAAATGTGTACAAGGAAAAAAGAAAAGATTCCAATAATATTAATAAAATAAAAAAATATATATATATAAAATAAGATGTGCTTTTCAGTCTACTTCCGAGACATAAATATAAATAAGAAAGATCTGGGAAGAGAAAGAAGAAGAAGAAAAAAAAAGGATGATAAACTTAAATATAAAATATAAAATAAAGGGAAACAAAAGTCAAAATGACACAGACAGGAAATGTTAAAGGCGCGAAAAAATATATAGGGAAAAAATAATATAGGTCAACTGAAATGTACAGGTTATCACTTAAAAAAATGTCAGCAAGAGTTGTTAAACGACACTAAAAGGAGAATAAAAATAAATAAATAAATAATAAATATATAGAAAATAAAGAATAAATAAATAAATAAAATACAATAAAAAATAAAGTATAAAATATAAAATAAAATAAAATAAGAATAAAAATAAAAATTATTTAAGGGGAGAGGATGGCCGGTACCTGCAAATTCAGGATAAAAAAATGTAAGTAAATGCATATAGTAAAATGAAAGTGTGGGTAGATTGATATATTAGATAGATAGGAAAGTTTAAAGAATAAAACAGAAAATGCAGATAAAAAATCGGCCATGCAAAGAAAATTAAAAGAAAGGATTATTAAATTATAAAGTATTAAGAAGTATGTCGAAAAACGATAAAGTTAAAGAAAAATCTTTATATCTATATAAAGGGTAAAAGTAATAACTATGTAATTTCAAAATTGCCATAATTAAATTTAGACTTATGTTTACAAAAAGAGATCAGTTCATTTTTAGAATGTATTATATTGTTACTTTGAGGGGAAGTAATTATAGCTATAGCTTCGGTTGTGCAGAGGCGACATGATTTTAACTTTTTTTTTTTTATAATAGTCCATTTGATTGAGAAGGGAGTATTGTTAGAGTTAAGTTTTTTTAATTAAAGTGGTTAGAGAAGTTCCTTGGTTATTAGAATTATGGGCGTTAAAAGAAGAAATGTGGTTTGATATTCTTTTCTTAATTAATGTTGAAGTAGCGCCGATATATGTATGTACTTTATTAAAAGCTCTAGGTCTGGTATTAATATTAATTTGCTGATTTGTATTAGTTAAATAGTTTGAATTTTGTTCATAGTGTTCAACAAATGGTGGGACAATGTCTGTATGAGGACTATTTTGAAGGGGATAATGAGTGTTGTTAGTGTTAGGATGGCTGTTAGGAGAAATATTATTATTCTCGTTAATATTATAATTATTATTATTATTATTATTATTATTACTAGTTGTATGATTATAGATGGAAGGGCTGCTCGAGTGGTGTATTGGATTAGTAACTATATCAGATGGAGGATGGGAAGAAGAATAACTTGAAGACGAAATATTAGTGTCTGTTATGGGAGGATTGCGTGGGAGCTCTGTAATAGTGCAAGAATATATAACATCTTTATGGATGCAATCATTATTGAGTGGACAAAGATGTTTGTTATTACAATTACAGTTGGTTTTGGGTTTAATTGGGAAAGGGATTTTTTGAGCTGATTTAATTTTTTTGTTATTAGATGTTAAGATTCTTTGTGCTAAATTAGGCATTGTTGAATAAGATATCCGGATTGAATTTTTATTCAAAATAGAACTATATCTGTGTGGGTATTTGAAAGTGTTTTGTACAATATATATATATATATATATATATATATATATATATATATATATATATATATATATTAATAATAGAACGATACAATATTTTTCCGATTCCGATACAATTAATGATTCCGTGCTAAATTCCCGATTCCGATTCTTTATAAATCTCTAAATATTTTACTATAAAATTATGTTATTTTTTCCACGATTACCGTAAAAACACGTGGTAAATGTGCATATATTTTCTAAAACGTAAACACCCACTTGTAGGGGTGGATGATCTATAGATTTTATTTTTACTGGTAGTTTAAAATCAATAAATATTGTTTTTATTATTACTACCAGCTGTGGAAGGTTTTGTTCCAAACAAAATCAAATAAAAAAGACAAAAGAACCATTTTTGGCATCGGAAACTAGGCACAATTTTTTCCGATACTGATTCCGATACCCACAAATGTTCCAATTTGTTTAATTCCAGATTCCGATTAATTGTTCCAACATTAATATATATATATATATATATATATATATATATATATATATATATATATATATATATATATATAGAGAGAGAGAGAGAGAGAGAGAGAGAGAGAGAGGGGAAACACACAAAAACGCAAGCTCCCATCCTTTTTTGAATTTCCAACGTCTTTTTCCGTTTCTGAAATAGAACAGCGTCACACTTTGCACATGAAAAATTTTCAAATATTTGTACTGATGTTTTTGTTTTCTTAATCTAATTCATACGAAAAATCAAGACGAAACGTTGATGAACACATAACTCGGTTTGTTCCTTTTTTTCTGCTATAGTTATCCAATATAGCCTAAATGGACGGCCATTTTTTTGATAAGTTGTCATTCTTTACACAGAATGTTTTTCTCGCAATAAACTTACGCCGTGATTTAGTGACTTTAACTCAAATTTAATAACAAGCTTAAGAATATTTTTGCGTTCTAAGTAAAAAAAAAAAATAAAAATAAAAAAATGACTTCGCGAGCAGACGTCATGCCGAATATATTTAAAAAGAAAATATGTTGTTAAGAATAGATGTTAAATTCGATTTTGGTTAGGGTGAAATGGATGATTTTTTTTTTTTTTTTTGTTATTTAATAAAAATGCCTTGCATTCAAGCCATACGGCAAGGCTGATTCATAATGACGAAAGTCATGCTATTTCAGAACAAAGGAAAAACATAATAACAAAAATAAAGAAAAAATATATCCAGAACTAAAAGAGGAGCACGTGTCAACCGCTGTGCAATGTCGCTGTGATAAAACAGAGTTAATTAGCTTTATTCAAACGTTGATGCGATAAAAAAAAATACACATCTGTTCGACTGATTGTGATTCGAATAGTATAGTTTGACTACCATAGCGTAAATTTAGAGATATAAAACTAATATGAGCCCCAAATGCTAAAGGAAGTGTTAATGAGACCCTAAACGCCACACTGAGTTTGAGTAAAAACCTAAATACCACGCTGGATCTAAATGAAAACCTAAATGGCACAATGAGTCGGAACGAAACCCTAAATGCCACACTGGATCTGAATGAAGTCCTAAGTTATGAATTTAACCTTAAATGCTTCACTAGATGTTCATGATACCCTAAATGGCACACTAAGTCCAAATACACCCCCTAAACATCGCATTAGGTCTGAATGAAACCTCTAATAGGTACAGTAATTTATAATGAGTACCTAAATGCTACACTAGGTATGAATGAAACTATAAGCCGCTCTAAGTTAAACGATTATATCTTGAATAAACCCTAAATGGCACACTAGATTTGAATGGAACCTAAAATACTATCCTAAATCTAATTAAAACCATAAATGCTATTCTAATGGAACCCTAAATGACACACTGAATTAACCCTATGCCATACTGTGAAGCCCTAAACGGCACACTGGATCTGAATGGAACTCAAAATTTTACCTTGCATCTGAATAAAACCATAAATGCCACACTATGCTTCAATTAAACTTTAAACAGCACATTAGATTTGAATGAAGCTTTCATTGTTAAATTGAGTCTAAACTGTGGCATAAGTGACACGTTATATCTTGATGAAACCATAAATGCCACACGAGATCTGATCTTCTGAGCTCCAATCTATGGTCCCCACTCACCAAACTTTCACGAAAAACACTCGTCTAGTTGTAATCACTATCAATAATTTCAACCACTTTATCTGATTAGATTCCATGAACAAAGCTTCTTTCTTAGAACTGTACGCCTGTGGAACTCTCTTCTGCTTGCCTGTTTCCTAGCTGACTACAATTTGGTTGTCTTCAAGTCCAACATAAACAAATTCTTGATGAACCGTCCCTTTTTAAGTAATCCAATTTACCAAATTTCCATTACTAACGATTACCACAATATTATCCCATTGACTACTGTACACTCAATAACCCTTATCCTCGAATGGACCCCGGCCTTAATAAGTCATGATTGCTATGTAAAATAAATAAATACAACTTCAAATGCTACACTGAATCTTAATGAAACCCTAAATAACACACATAGTTTGATGTTTGAGCCCGGACACCGCGGCTCATTTTTTTTCTTTTTTGAGTCACACGGACATAAAATATCGGTCTTAATGAAACTCTAAATGCCATAATAGGTCTGATTAAAAACTTAAACGCTACATTGGATCTTAATAAAACCCTAAATAGCACACTGAGTTTAAACGAAACTTAATGCCACCTAGGTCTGAATGAAGCCTTAAATGGCACACTAAGGTTGAATGAACCGTGAAATGCCACACTGAATTTTAACGAAACCCTTAAATGGCAACTGAGTTTGAACGGAAGTATAAATTACACGCTAG
The DNA here is from genome assembly GCF_053919585.1 of Euprymna scolopes. Classification (NCBI taxonomy): domain Eukaryota; kingdom Metazoa; phylum Mollusca; class Cephalopoda; order Sepiida; family Sepiolidae; genus Euprymna; species Euprymna scolopes. Next base: position 151,010,525 of record NC_136483.1, read on the forward strand.
GTCTTAATGAGACCCCAAATACCACATTAACTTTTAATGAAACCCTAAATGCCACACAAGGTAATTATGTCATTTTAAATTCCACCCCATGTTTTAATGAAAGCGAAAATGTCACAATAGATCTTAATGAAGCCCTAAAATGGTACCCGGAGTTTGAATGGAACTATAAATTACATGCTAAATCTTAAGTAAACCCCAAGTGCCACACTAATGTCTTAATAAAACCGTAAATACTATCCCGAGTCTAGACGGATCTATACATGTTTCTTTTTATTTAAATTTTTCTTTTCATACTTGTTTCCATTTTCGTTAACATTTTTAGCTCATTTGATTGACTGTTTATACCGTATAAAAATTGTGCCTCGTAAACTTCTTTGTAGGAAATCAGATCTAATCGAATTTATTTGGAAAAGAAATAGCAAAGTGCAACAAGCCATGTATAAGAACGTGTATAGTTCATACGGCAAAATCACGATGCCACACAAGTTCTCACCAGATCGCTGAAGTTAAGCAACGATGAGCTTGGCCAGTACCAGAAAAGTGAACATTTGGGAAGACTAGGCGCTGTATGTACCGTGCCGAGTTGTAAGAAATTCCCAGGTTGGTATCTGGGGGTGCGTTTAACTTACAGGGAAGATACACTCCCAAATCAAGACGGAAAGCAGTAGAAAACTACCGTTTTTACTTGTCTTCCCAAGATTACTCTGGCTCTACAATTTGGAGAGCCGTAGCCGCTGACGATGTCAAAACAACAGGGCCGCTGCATGCATGTTTGTATAGTTTGAATAATATTTACATCCACGTATAGTTTGAATATTATTTATATGCATGTATAGTTTGAATAATATTTACATCCATGTATAGTTTGAATAATATTTACATCCACGTATAGTTTGAATAATATTTACATCCCCGTATAGTTTGAATAACGTTTACATCCACGTAAGTGTGAATAGTATTTACATCCAGGCATAGTTTGAATAATATTTACATCCACGTATAGTTTGAATAATATTTACATCCACGTATACTTTGAATAATATTTACGTCCACGTATAGTTTGAATAATATTTACATCCACGTATAGTTTGAATAATATTTACATCCTCGTATAGTTTGAATAATATTTACATCCACGTATAGTTTTAATAATATTTACATCCACGTAAGTTAATAAGTGTGAATAATATTTACATCCAGGCATAATTTGAATAATATTTACATTCACGTATAGTCTGAATACTATTTCCATCCACGTACAGTTTGAATACCATTGACATCCACGTATAGTTTGAATAATACTTACATCCACGTATACTTTGAATAATTTTTCAGCACAACGCCAAATTTCTCGAAACGTAGGTTTACATTCCCGTTGAAGATGTTGTAGGATAGAATCAAGTCTCCTCGCGTCATCCACTGCGTAAGTGAGAATAAATTTAGTATTTGGATCCCCTATTTCTTGGTAATAGTGTGGAGTCCTCCTATTATTCTGGTTGACAACCATTGAACACGCTTCATGTGTACGATTTCATTAAATCGCGTATAAGAACATCTTCGAAAACAACCGCCTGGATCAAATACTTTCCTTTTGGAGAGTAACAAGATTTTTTCACAAAAATTAAAAAAAAAAAAAAAAAAGATTTTTTTTTTACTTCAAAACAACCCAACTAAACTTCATGAATAAATAATTGGAAACATAAAGACCAGTTTTCTAAACTACTGGATTTGGCATAAATAGACCGAAAAGGGTTTACCTAATTTTGTTTTTTTACTGGGATTAAAAACACCAGAATTTATGTTTTTAAAGCAGAAATAATTTGGTTTTAACTATGCCGAACACTCTTTTTATTTACTTGTGTGCGGATTGTCAAAATGGTCACTTAAAATATTTATGCAATGTTTTTATATTAATTTATATTATATTAATGTTAATGATTTTGAATTTATAAAACAGATACCCGTTCAAACGAAATACGTTAGTTTCAGCCGTGATTAAAACTCGGATGTTGACATCGTAAAATTACTCCCTTAATAAAATGTACTACTACTCGACCTAGTCTTTTTATTTATTTATTTTTTTATTTTTTATTTTTTTGTCGCGGAATTGTAAGATTCTATTTGCCTACGAACAAACTCCCAAAATACCATAACGTTTTAACAGTATATAGGTTTTAAATTTGTTTAAAATTTTCTTCTGAGAAAAAAAAAAAAAAAAAAAAAAAAAAGGTCGTCTGATCCCGGAATATTTCGGCTTTCATAGTCTATAATAGTGCGAACGACTTCCGGTTAACTTCGGCTTTACAGAGAGGCTTTTACCACTTAAATTCTAAAGAAGACACACGATCGATGTAAGCAAAAAAGTCAATGGTAAACAGCTTTTGCGATAACACAGAATGATTTGCTGCGGTTATCGAAAGAGGTGGTTTGGTTCCTTTGTTTTGCGGCATATCAACCCTTTATTTAATGCCGAATCAGGTAATTTTGAAAAAAAGATTTTATGCTGTAAGTTCTTCGTGTCTTCCAATATTTATTCATGGTGTTTGAATTGGTTGTTTTGTAGAGGAAAATTGTTGTTTTTGTTTTTAACCTTGTAGAACATGATTGAGTTTTTGTAAATGGAAAGGAAAAAAATAATAATATCAGTGTTTGGTGCATTTTAGGCCAAGAAACTCAGTATCTTCAGACAACTTGATCTGGTAGCACTAGTTGAAAGAGTCGGAGAGTGCTAGAAATCTCAGGAAGACTTCTTGTCACTCAGACTCCAGGAAATACTATTTGTTATTGTCAGTGAGTTATTATTGAAAATGATGTGTGTGAATACTCACAGTGAATAAATAATCATGAAATCCTTCTGCATAGTGCGTATTAACAGAACATATCTGTTCCGGCAGATACTGCAAGCAAAGATCATATGTGGGGGAAACCCCACATATAAAACCTTGGTCAATGTAGGGGCAACCCTTCATACCAATTGTCACTATCCAGCTCCCCTACTCCCCGGGGAGTTGGTCCCCATTTCCCCTTCATTCCTCACATTAAAAATCGGCCTTGTGCCTAATTTGCTCGGTGGGGGAGCAAATAAATACCCTTTTCTTGGCCTTTTGGCCAAGATCAAAGTGTAGTATCTGTTCTCCAAGTTACCTCATTTTTTATCTTTTTTCAAAGGGCTCTGCCACTTGTCCCCTCAGGTTAAGTTCAAGGTTTCACTTTTGTCACTTTCGTGACGCATTAACTTTTGTTAGTGGGACCGAGCCTCTTTTTTGGAGAGTCAGGACCCTCTTTGCTCCCCCAGGGCTGACGCCATTGTGTGGTAGTCTGGACCCGAAAATGATCCCTTCTTTGGCACTTTGCTGTTTTTGGGATGGACAACACTTTCTTTGGTAGATGCGACCTGGTCGGGTTAGCTTTAGTTTGTTGGGTACTTCGTTTCCTCTTCTCCTCTGAGGTTGAAATGGTCTATTCTCTCCTCTCTTAATTGCCTGAGCAGCACTCTGACCTGCCAGGCCCAAAACTTTGTCTTCCTTCGCTGCTCTCCCAGTGGATTGAGCAGACCAGGTTCACTTTCTCGCTTCCTTGGAGTTGTTTGTAGGTAGGGCGGGTATTTCGTTTCTGCTCCCCTCTCTGAGCAGAGATGTCTATCCCCTCTCTCTTTTAATTGCGACACGGCACCCTGACCCGCTAGCACCCACTGCGTCTTCCTTCTCTGCTCTCCCCCTCACGGGGTATTTGAGCTGCTAACCCGACGTCCCCGCAAGAAGAGGTCAAATCTCTGTTCTCTTCTGATCCCGCTCCGCCCCCCCTACCCCTCCTCTCCCCTATTTTTTCTTTTCCCCCCGCTACACTTTGGTCTGCGGCCAGTGAAACCACTCCACAATGCCGGGCAGAGGGGACATACCGCCTCAGTTGCACCACATTGCTCCCTTAGAAAGCTCCCTGATGGAGGGAGCAACTCCCAGCTACCCAGAAGAAGAGGAGAAAGGCAGGGTAGGGCCGTAGCCCGCGGCGACCTTGGAGAAGCCACCAACTGGTGAAAAACCAAGTCTGGACCCTGTTCCCCAAGAGGGCCACTCCCCGGCTGAGGGAGCAAAGTCAAAGGCGGACGAGGGAACGAAGAACGTTTCAGGTGGACCATACATTGTGGCTCCTCTTACACCTAAATCCTCGTCATCTGAAGGCGACCCCTCTACTCCTGATCCCCCAACCACCCAGCAAAAGAGGAGGAGAAATCAAGGGACGAGGAGACAATGGATGTCACGGGCGGACCACAGCCAGTGGCACCCCCGGATCCTCACCCCACCACACCATCACCCAAATGTAGCACTCCAGCTCCCCAAGAGGACAACCCCCTCACGGAAATAGGGGAAAATGATGAGGATGGAGTAGCTAGAAGGACTAAAGCGCTAATCAATGAAGCAATAGCGTCTTTAAAGATCTTCGGCGGAGTGACCAAAGATCCAGCCTGCTTCAATGCTCCCCAAGAGACTAAGCCCCAACTAGCCACCCCTCCAGAAGCAGCAACAGCAACACCCAAGCCAGACGACATTGTCCTGGACCCACATTGCCAGTAAGGAAGACACTGAATGGGGTCCACAAACCCAAATGTCCCCTCAGAAATACCAAGACCTCTTCGAGTCCACTTACAAGGACGTCACGGGAGGGAATGTTACAAAACCCCTTCCAGGCGCCGCAGAGGACCTTAAGAAGAGGATAGTGGCTTTTATCACCTCGGACACAAAGAAAAGAGGCCTCACAGGATAGACAAAGACAACATGGTGGACCTCCTCCTGGATCTGAAGATTCCAGCCAAATACATATGCAGGAGGAGCTACGCAATGTGGGACGTCCTGCTCCCAAACCAAAGAGAGGCCAAAGAGACAGCCAATAGGACCAATCTGCACTGGAAAAACATCAAACTCCAGCCAGAATACTTTAGTCAAATGGTCACCAATGTCGCCGTACTGAACGTCCCCTGTCTCCTGGGAGCAAAACAACTAGGAGCGGTCTTCAGCCAGTACGGGGACGTGGTGTCTGTGGCTCCAACAAGCAAGAAGAGGGACATACTGACTGGGGACTACAGACTCCAGATGCGCCTCGACAAAGCTGGCTTCAACCAAATACCAGCGACACTGAGGTGCAAAGAAGGAATAATGTCCGTCATACTAGAGGGACGGAGACCGCACTGCTGGCACTGTCAGCAGAAGGGACACATGGCCAAGGATTGCCCCAAAAGAAATCCGACCAAAGCCCCTACAGCTGCCGACAAGCATTGTGCCCCAGAGATGATAACCAAGCCAGAGGACCCATCCCCTCAGCATTGGATGGGTCACAGTGAGTCGAAAGGGGAAAACAAAGTCCCCCAATTCCAGCCAGCAAGCGGACAGAAAACAAGTGCCACAGCAACAGCAACAGCCGCTGCAGCCGATACCACCCAAGCGACCAGAACACAATGACGCAGCCAAAGACGTCACAACCGAAACAGCAGCAGCAACCGCAGTAGAAGCAGCGGCAGAAGCATCATCAACAACAGCAAGAGGAGCAGAAAAAACACCCCAGGAACAACGACTGGCCCCCAGACGAACTGAATCGGGGACCAAGAGAAGGAAGGACTGCTCCTCAGAAGATGGGTCTGCCAATGAGTGGGAGGGAAAACAAACCCCCATTCCCCAGTCCATTCGAGGAAAAAAAAAGAAAGAAAAAAAGAGTTAAAAAGATGGAAGGGGAAGAAAAGGTGGCCCCCAGCCCCTGTGAGTATACACCATCCCAAACAACAACAACAAACCCCACCCCAACACCCAAACCAGACACCGCACCAACACCAAACACTGCACCAACCACCACACCAACACCCAACACAGCACCAACACCAGACACCACACATACCACAACAACACCGTACACCACACCAACACCTGACACCGCACTAACACCTACCCCCACACCAATGCAAACCGGACCACTACCCCAAATTCCCGGACGCCCTGCTCCTAATAACTTTTGTTAGAACTCCAGAGGCTTGCAAGAGCAACTTGTGGTCACTTCTGGAGGCAGCTGAAGGGGCCTCTCCGGGAATGGAACTTTTAAAAAAAAAAGCGACTCCTCTCTTGATGAACTGTCAAAAAAGTGCAAGGAAAAGGTCCCAGTGTGGGTCCATCCGTCTCTCTACAGGGCCCTAAAATTGACCTTTCCTCTAGACATTGATGGCATTGTGAGAGAAGGCCAGGACCTGAAAAACCTGACCTTCTTGAGCATCGTGTACAACGTTGGCATTCTTACGCCGACCAACTTTGGAGCCGAGTGCGACACACCCTAAGGTAGGTAACATGTCTTTAAATTTGGCCAGTCTGAATGAGAGGGGCTTGAGATCACCTGGCTGGGCGGCTTGTCACCGGCACAACCTCTTGTCCCTGGGAGTGGATGTTGATGCGATCCAGGTGCTGAACCGGGATTTCAAAGTTTTCTCGACATATGGCATCCCACGGGGGAAGAGAGTCTCCTTGCTAGTGAAACGAACTCTGTCCATGACAGTCGACATTGTTCATAGAGATACGGTGGGCAAGCTGGTCATGGCTGATGTTGCCGTAAAAGATTGTGTGTTTCGGGTAGTTGCAGTTCATGCGCTCAGCACCGCTCATGAGAGGGTCTCATTCTTCGGTCAGCTTGACGCGTTCGTAGATTGTCGGAAGCGTATAGTGCTAATGGGGGATTGGAACGCCATCTTAGGCCCAGATTTACAAGACTTCCGAGACCAGTTAAGAGATTTGATTAAAAAGGCACTAGTGGGGGGATTACCGGGAGTTAGTGGTGGTTAGGTCTAAAAGCCAACATTAAAAGCTTCTCCGTCAAGTATGCCCAATGCCTCACACTAGATAAGGCCAAGACGAAGAAGCAGCTAGAGCAGAAACTAGCCCGGGCTACAGGGTAGGGTGATAAGATGAGTCAGTAACTAGCTAGGCAGGACCTTCTGCGCAAGACTAGCGAGCACTACAAAGGTCAAGTAGTCAGAGCTAACTTAGATAGGCAATAAAGCAGTCAACTCTGACGCTGTCACACGTCATGAGATTTCTAGGCGTGGCTTGGACAAAGACATTGCAAAAGTTAGACATCCGGATGGACGCCCCCTTGAATTGACTCGGGAGATTGGCAAGGGGTTCCGAGAACATTTCGAGGAGCATTTTACGCAGCAGCCCGATCTCCCGGTCCTTGAGTTTAGCGACTATTTGAGTGACTCTCCCTGCCCCGAGGCGGCTAGAGCGGCTAGTTGCGAGGGCCGGGTGACGTAGTGGGAGGTTTTTACTGCGCTGAAGCAGGTCAGTTGTGACAGATCGCCAAGACTCGATGGTCTGCCATACGAATTGTATTTGAGGCTGTTGCCCATGTTTCTGCCTCTTCTGACGGATGTGTTCAACCATTGGTTTGTTCAGGGATCCATCCCAGGGCAGGTAACCAAGGGAGTGATCACATTGTTGAGGAAAGGTGATGGGCATGGCATGGAAGAGTTAGACAACTACAGGCTAATAACTGCTTAACACAGAGTTGAAGATTTTGGCCAAGGTCCTGTCGAATTGGTTGCAGGTTGTTATTGACCCTCGTTTTGTGGTATCTGTCTTAGAGGCCACCGGTTTTAAACTAGACTTTAGTGGATCTCCGTGATGTATCTACAGCCCACGGCTGTTGTAGAGGGGGGAATAGATGACGACATGGAAGCCACGCTGATCAACTTAGATCAGTCCAAAGCGTTCGATAGGGTCGACCATCATTTCCTGGCATCTGTTTAGAGGCCGCCAGTTTCAAACCAGACTTCTCCAAGTGGATCTCTGTGATGTATTGACAGCCCACGGCTGTCGTGCAAGTCAATGGAAAGCGCTCGAAACCGTTTGTTATCTCTCGGTTGGTTTGTCAGGGTTGTCCGCTGTCACCCCAGCTTTACATTCTGGCCTTGGAGCCTCTGCTCCACAAGCTGAGATGTGGAGAGGCAAATTCGGCCCTGTGCTGAATGGCTCAGCCTGACGGATCAGCGACTATTTGGCCTACTCTCCCTGCCTCGAGGCGGCTAGAGCGGCTAGTTGCGAGGGCCGGGTGACAGAGTGGGAGGTTTTTATTGCGCTGAAGCAGGTCAGCTCTGACAGATCGCTGGGACTTGATGGTCTGCCATTGAGGCTGTTGCCCATGTTTCTGCCTCTTCTGACGGATGTGTTTAACCATTGGTTTGTTCAGGGATCCATCCCAGGGCAGGTAACCAAGGGAGTGATTACATTGCTGAGGAAAGGTGATGGGCATGGCGTGGAAGAGTTAGACGACTACAGGCCCATAACTCTGCTTAACACAGAGTTGAAGATTTTGGCCAAGGTCCTGTCGAATCGGCTGCTTGTTGTTATCAAAGAGTTGGTTGAACTACGCTGTGAGGGGAGATCAAGTCAGAGCAACTTTCACCTGATCCGTGCAATCCTAGAAGGGGGAATAGATGACGACATGGAAGCCGCGCTGATCAACTTAGATCAGTCCAAGCATTCGATAGGGTCGACCATCGTTTCCTGGCATCTGTCTTAGAGGCCGCCGGTTTTAAACCGGACTTCTGAGTTGTGGGGAAGCTAATTCGGCCTTGCGTGGAATGGCTCTGCCTGGTGGCTCAGATGCCAAGGTATCCGCGTTCACCGATGATGTCATGGTCTTTGTGTCGGGCTTCAGAGACATTGAGATCGTGTCAGAGGCGCTTGCACAGTACGAAAGAATCGGGGGGGGGGCAAGATAAACCGCAGCAAATCAGTCGGACTGCGGTTGGGTGCCTGGAGTGGCAACACAAACCTCCCGGCGCCCTTCAGCTGAACGAATACCTGGTTCTGGGTCTCCAGCATGATAAGAATTGGTCGGAGGTACGGTCAAAGGTGGCAGCTGTGGTCAACGCATGGCTTCGTAGGGAACATTCCTTAATGGGTAGAGCTGAGGTGTGCACCACATACGTCTTATCCTTTACTGACTGGCCGTACTTCCTCTGCCTGCACAACACCTAGCAGCTCTTGTCAAACTCTTATCCTCGCTCCTTTGGGACAGAGGAAGACACTGGGTGAGCAGACAGGTCTGTATTCAACGTCCGTGTGAGGGAGGTTTGGGAATGCCAGACTTGAGTTGTCATCGAGATGCCAAGAGGCTGGCCTTCCTTAGCCACTACCTTCAAGATGATCAACCGTGCCACCCCGCAATCACTGCCACCTTTCCTGACTCCTGACCTCATTCTCAACCCCACTATCAAGAGTCGTCGCAGGCCGTGGGGAGATTCAGCTTTCCTGAAAGAGTGCCAAGTCGCGTTAAAACAACTACCAGTGTCCAGCGACCTTGTGACTGCAACCCGTAGGGAACTCCACAGGGATCTAGTGAGGGGGGCCGCCGACGACTTGCTATGCGTGCGTTTGGGTTGGCAGCAGAGTGAGTTACACGCCATGTGGAGCTGGGCGCCAGGTTCATGTCATCTGAACAATTCAGACTTCTTTCTGACCTGGCGATTGGCCCGAAACGTGCTTCCCCTCAACAATATACAATGCAGTTCTGGTTTTTTGGAGTCGCCGGCCTGTCCCTGTTGCGGGACGACAGCTGCAGAAACAACTGATCACGCATTTTTCAATTGCCGCTCACTCCGCCAGTACTGGTCATATGTTGGCGAGGTGACAGCTCGCATCAACCCTGAGCATCCTCGCCCGATTACTGTATCCAAGGTAGTGGACAACATGAGGCCACCGTGGGACCGGGAGAGACAAATGGTCTACATCACAATCCTGGCCGTGGCGAGTATGGTGATTTGGACGTCGAGACTGCAAGATGGCCGGGGGGGGGGGTGCTGCCTTTTCCCGATCAGGATCTGATCGCTTTCTTTAAACACCAACTACAGGTAAAGATCAGATGCGACAGAAGAAGGCTGCATTGTGTGGCTTTTGAAAGAAGATAAATACAGTTAGTAAACCTGTGTGTACGAAGAAGGACCAAATTTGAATACGTGTTCCCCGCCTAGGTGTGGAGCGTTCGGTTCTAGGGTTTCTGTTGGATCCCCGCCCCTTTCCAATTCTACTTCCTTGAGCTTCTTGGCCAGACAAATAAATCTTGTTTCCATTATTAGAAAGCCTCCAAGACCCCCAACCTCCAAAAACAACAATTTTTTCTTTTGCCCCCTCCCTCTCCTCTCGAAATTCAACCCAGCTTGGAAGAAATCAAACCAAACACTAACACCCCCCCCCCGCCCTCACTGTCAAATTTTTCTGTTCTCCCCTATTTTGGACACGACCCCTACCCCCTCCATTTAGAGGCTGCCCGTGAAACACTGGTTCCTTTACAAACCAGAATGAAACGGGTGGTCTAGCATTTCAGATAGGGTTGAGAGGGCCTTACTAACCGGGGTCTTTTTTTTTTTTTTCCCCCATGTCCCTCGACACAAATGAAATTTTATTAATATCGTTATCTTCTTTTGTATTTTTTTGATATAAATAAAAAATGTTTTAAAATAGGGTTTAAGTAGGACCCCCCCTCTCCCACCACACACACATAAATACAAATTTAAAGGGGTAACCATGATAAAAGATGCTGGCTGAGAGAAACATCATTTAACATTTACAACAGAGACGAGATTGATCAACCAAACTCACCCCCCCCTTCTTTTTTTTTTTTTTTAGTTGGCCTTGTGCCTAAGTTTTTTGTTCATTTTCCCAACTGTATTTTTTTCCTGTGAATAAAAAATTTAATATCTCAAAGTGTAGTATCTGTTCTTACATGCTGTACTTATTGTGATATTTTCTGTATTAATTTAATGTAAAATGATCACCCACTTTACAACCAGTCAGTCTCAAAGCCATTCAAGTCATTCTCCATATCATTCAAGTTGTTTTTGAAGGATTCCAGTTATTTTTTAAGCCTTCAAGTCATTCTTAAGGTCATTCAATTCATCCTTAAGTTCATTAAAGTCATTCTAAGTCATTTACTTTTTATTTATTTAAGTCATTTCAGCCAATTTTTCAGTCATTTTAGTTTATCTTTAAGGATTTCATGTCAATCGTACATTCAGGCATTCATTCATTACATGAGAGCACGTGAGGCTATCGGCCTTGTTTTTTTTCAAATCCGCTAGGAAAAACTGAATTTCTGAGATTGAATAAAGAGCAATAAAAACTACTTGAAAACACAAACAAATGAGCCAGGTACGGTGCCATTTATTTCTTGTATATTTATATTTTTTCGTTGTAGTCATTTGTCTAAATCAGGTGTTCTCAACCGAGGTCCATGGAATATTTCTGGAGGTCCACAGGCAAAACATAACAAAATACAATACAAGATATTGGTAAAGAATTATTATCACTCTAATTTAGATGATGATGATGATGATGATGATTGTTGTTGTTGTAGTAGTGGTAGTAGTAGTAGTAGTAGTAGTAGTAGTAGAATACTTTATTTGCATTAAATTAGTTTTCATTTAAAAATAAAGCTTAATTATATAATATTTCTTTGATTATTAAAACCTCAAAATTTATATTAGTGAAAAATAGAAGATGACCGATAGTTATGAAGGGGTCCACCAAGATAAAAAGAAGGGAAAAGGGGTCCATAAGTAAAAAAAAAGGTTGAGAACCACTGGTCTAAATTAACCACGATTTCAATAAATACTTTCATACTTTAATTTATGTCGTACTCGCAAGGAGACCCGACGTTGCCCGGGATTGAATGAGAATCAACAAATGTTCCACACCACACTTTTGTCTTCGAAATCTGTGAAATCACTTATTTTTCAATCAAATCGATTGATTGCTCTAGTTGGGGACTCATTGCAGTTCACATGGTTTCTCGCAGTGACTTAGTCTATAGTATGTTGTAGTCTACATTGCACTGTAAAGAACCGACTATTGATTTTGTAAAATTATTTTTATATAATGGCTTGTATTAAAGTTTAAAATGCAAATGTCAAGTATCATGGTTCAGTTGTGCTCCAAACGTAAACATTAATTTCGAACGCACCCTTGTCTTATCAAACTGTTGGTTTTATAAAAATGTTGCCATATAATGGCTTGAATTAAAATTAAAAAAGTCAAGTACCATGGTGCAACTGTGTTCTAAACAGAAATATTCATTCCAGAGGCGCCTTTGTCATATCAAAGAACCCAAGGGCCTTTCTGCTTGTGTGGTGATGAAACTTAACCAAATGTACTCGTGATGTTAGGCTTTATAAGTTTGGTCAAAATTGGACTGTTCGGCCTTTAATCAGATTTTTCGATTTTCGATACTTATCAGAAGCATTCCGATACAATGTTAGAAGACTGTTCCGATGTTAGAAAACTCTCAGACATATAATGTATATCTGTGAAAATTCATAAAAATCAGCCAAGCCGTTTCGGAATCCGTAGGGAACTCTCACATACACATACACACACAAAGTGTCTTTTATATATATAAGTAGATAATAATGAGTCACCACTTATCAAGGCTATAATCACCAAAGGATGAAGGTTAGTAATCAATTAGATGCTGAACTATACTATCGAAGTGAAGGACAGAACCTGATTACTTAAAAGAACTGCTCGAAAAGTATTTGGTGACATATGACTTGAAGACGACCATGCTCCAAGGAAGCAACCCCACGACAATGAGTTCTACTAATGACAACCAGGCTTCTATCTTTTCACCACAAACTCTCTGACCCCCAATTGATATAAATGACTATCCTCTTAAGGAAGCACGTCGCTTTGAGAAACTTCTGGGACTGACCTTTCACCCTTGACATGAAAGGGAAGACTTGCATTAAATTTGTTATCAAGGTCGCAGTTAAATTGGTTGGATCGTTCTACCGTTCCAGAAGGTATCTCATTCTAGGTTCAAACCCCATCTGTTTAAGAGCCAAATATGCCCCACTGTTACCACGTTCGTTGCCAAAGGAGCTGTTTAGAGCATCTTTTCTTGCCATCACAGAGTACAAAACCGGCTTCGAAATCTAGTGAGCGATGCCATTTTCTTCTTCCTACTATCTCTTTCTCATAGAAGAAGCGTTTGCAAGTCTATCTCTGCTTTGTTATTATTTTGATAACAGATGCTCGACTGAGCTCCAATCTACAGCCCTCCCCCTGCTAAGCATTCACAATAATAAAATACTCGTCTAACTGCAACAACTGTCAAGAATTTCTCTTATTCCCTATCTATGCCTTGAACTAAACGAAACTTCTATGAGCAAAGTTTCTTTCATAGACCTACCCGTCTATGGGACACAATATCGCGACTACAACATGGTCGCTTTCAAGTCCAATGTAAACAAGTTCCTGTTCAGTCGCTCACTTAAATAATCAAATTCTATCCAATAGTTACTATTATCAATAATCACGGTAATGTCTCACTGACCACCTGGCACTAATTAACCTTATCCCCGAGAGGCCTCTGTGCCTTGATGAGCGGTGACTCCCTAGTAAAAAGACGAAAAAAAAAAAGAAAGAAGATTATGTTATGTCCTTGGATAGAGGAGGAGAAATCTTTCTAGCTTTGTGAAACTCCTTTATTTATTTATTTATTTATTTTTTTATTTTATTTTATTTTTTAAAAATCTTTTGTTCCAATTTATTCCTACTTTTTGGGAACTGGATTTTCCTCAAATTGAAATCTGACTTTTTTTAATGTTGCCCTCAAGTTGGGGGACGATTTCATGGTAACTCAGTCAGTACTGGGTATGCTTTGTTCGTGTTGAATGTGGTAAAGAGAGAGAAGGGGGGATACCTCTATATCACTAACACTAAAGTGTATTACATGACCACCACACCCAGTAACGGAGACCAACTACATCAGCCGTCGGCACATGAGTAATTGAGCGGTGGGAGCATTTGTAAAAGATAGACAGAAAGAAAAAGAGAGAGAAGAGATGGGGGGGGGGAATGGGAGGGAGGAAAAGAGAGAGGGGGACATATTTTTTAAGTAAAGGAAAAAAAAAACATAAGCGGGAAGCAGGGAGGAAATGTTAGCCTGTGTGTGAGGGGGAAGGAGAGGATGGAACTTTAAAATATTAAAAAGATAAAAAGAAAAGAAAAAAAAAAAGGTCGGATATGTGAGAGGGGAGTTAGAGCAAGGGAAAGCAGCATCTTTGCGAGGAAAGGAACAGTTAGTTCAGTCTTTTTAAATCCGGACATCAAATCAGACGTTGGAACAAACAACTTATAGTGGAATATACTATTGAAGTACTTGTTGCGTACTGAGGATTTTTTGTATGTGTATAACTGATTGTTTGTTTGTTTTTTTTTAAGGGAGAGAACAAAAAAAAAGTTTTTTTAAAAAGGTGTCAAGTGTTTTTGTTAATTATATCGAATAATCGCGCTGAGACCATCAGTTGTGGCTGAAGAAGAAAAAAAAGAGTGGAGTCCGATAGTTCTTGGCAACAGATCCAGCAGATTCGCCCGTTTTTACCGAAATCTCAAAATGAGAGCACAAAATCGAAGGATCGAGGTAATCCTATTCCTGGCAGGATTATTGATGGCTGTCACGCCTATGGCTCTTACCCTAGCGATTGGAGGTAAGAAATACCCCGGCATGATGCACGAGTATACCTATCTGTCAAACTATGTGTATATATATATAAATATATGTGTGTGTGTGTGTTTGTGAGTGCAATTAAATTGAAATGTATATTTAAGTATGTCTTATGCACAGTACACATGTATGTTTGCGCGCGTGTATATATATATATATATATATATATATATATATATATATATATATATATATATATATATATATATATATATATATATACACACACAATGTCATGTATAAATTATGTATTTATATATGTATGTATAATTTGTATAATGGACACACATGGTTGGTAGCTTCCTTTAGTCTTGACAAACTATGGATACCCACTGCAAGAAGGGTGCGTGCGTGAAAATTTTGTGGCAAGAGTTGCGCAATACCCAACCACCTCTCCTGAGTCGAGGTTGTTAAATACCAGTGGCAAGTATAGGTTCAGGACGACTGGAAACAATGCCGAGATAAGCGGAGAGCACATACAGCGCCTAAAATTTGCAAATGATCACCCATCTGGTACTAGCCAGGCAGACTCAACGTTGCTTAACTTCAGTGATCTGACGAGACCCACCCGGTGTGTCAACGTGATTAGGCTATATATATATATATATATATATATATATATATATATATTATTATATTTATTATATATATATGTATATATTGTATATATAGAGAGAGACAGACATACGCACACACACATATATAAATTCAGGAATTTTCGTTAGATCTTTTCAACAATGCGCGCGCACACACACATGGTATAAAATTATGATAAAAGCACATATTTGCTCTTATAAAGTACAAAAAGTACTGAATAAAGAGATTATGGGGGAAAGAAATCATAATTTTGGACGCATAAACCATCAATATTTGATCTGTTTATTTATCGATTTTTATTTTTCTATGTTTGCCTATCATTTATTTTTTGACATTTTCCGTATCATGATATCAAAATTGTCCCATCTTTATTCCACCATGTTTTTCTCTTATGCAATGGTTAAGTCCCCTTTTTTTTATTTAAAAAAAACAAAAAAAACGCTAGGATTTCTCTCTCTCTCTCTCTCTCTCTCTCTCTCTCTCTCTCTCTCTCTCTCTCTCTCTCTCACGCGCGTTCACATGCATAATTTTTTTTTTAATTCTCAAAAGAAAAAATAGGTTTTACAAAGTAGTGAAAGAGTACTTTTTCAAAACTTTATATAGTTTTAAAAAATATTTTTTATGTGTGCGTGTGATATAGTTAATAAAGTTTAAATTGTGACGTGAGTTTTGATTATAAGAATTAACATTAATAGTATCTAACCCATAGCTGGAGAGAAAAAAGCAAAAAAAAAAAAAAAAAAAGAGAGAGAGAGAGGAGATACAGCGAACAGAAAACAACTACTTTGAAATTCTGTCGTTTTATTTATTTAAATTCTGGCTCAATGGGTGACCTAACGGATCACGTTATATATATATATAATATAATATATATATATATATATATATATATATATATATATATATAACCTCCTCACACTACCACACGACCTCCCTCCCTCTCTATTTAATATCCCCCCCCCAATAACTTTCTATTCATTTCTGTAAGTTTAAACTTCAGCCCACCTATAAATTCCGATGAAATTGGTACTCTACCTCATCTCCTGGGGTGAAAATCCAATGGAAACAGTAATGTAAATTTATTATGGGCTCAATAAAAAATTAAAAAATGATATACCGCTCTATTAACATATCGAGCACTTTTATCGTTTTTTTTTTTTTTTACCTTATTTCCCTTGAAAAGATATATATATATATATATATATATATATATATATATATATATATATATATACACACTCTTTTGACTTTTCGCCTGAGTATATCTAGTTATAGATCGAAACATTGTCCTGCCATCGTAGTGTAGATAAAGCATTAATATAAGAAATATGGATATATGTATAGATTCAATAAGTGTAAATAGAATTAGATATATCAGAAAGAATGCAAAATAAGTAAATTAATAAGTTACTGATATTCGAATATTTAGTCTCTACTATGTCTCTACAAAATACTGAGCATAAAAGTTTTTTTTTCAAAATACTTTTTCTGTTTAAAAATGTCTCTTGCACATTGTCATATTTTTGTTGCGTGACTATTTTTACGTTGATGGATTTCTGTATGCTTGCGAAAACTCGTACTAGTTTTAATTTATTAAATTTATTTGTCTCAAACCCGACCGTCTTCCCAGCACCGCATCCTGTGAACACTACAGAAAACGCACTTTTCCGGGTTTGTATTACTGTACACATAGATTCGAAAAAGTTGTCAAAAAAGCAAAACAAATATATAACAAATAAACGTTATTAAAGGCAAGATAAGTTACTTTTCTACCTAACTGGATAATTTTTTTGTGTTTTTATTTAATGTAACAGCTAATGTTCAGCTCGAAAAAAATACTGTATTTACCGATGTATTGAAAAATTACAAATGGCGCCCGACTCTCTCGTTGACATGATAAGTTTGGGAAAAGGTGCTATAAATATAAAACTAGACAAAATACTGTTAGAAACTCGCTCAATATATGTTACCGTGACATAGGTTGATATATATTCGGTGGGTTATTAATAGTATTTTGTCTAGTTTATTATTTATAACACCTTTTCCCAAACTTACCGTGTTAAAGATAGAGTCGGGCGCCATTTTGAATTTTCGAATACATCGGTAAACACTGTATGTTTAATAATGCTAAATAAACATGTTACATTGAATAAAAAACACGAAAAATATATCTAGTTTGGTAGAAAAGTAACTTATCTTGCCTTTGATAAAATTTATTTGTTATATATTTGTTTTTGACAGCTTTTTCGAATCTATGTATACAGCAATACAAACCCAATTTTCCTATACACTTATCAATTAAGCGTTGGAAAATAAAACGACTTTGTTTTACAACCCACATAGGTACGAAAAAGTGGTAAAATATATAATATAACAAATATCTGGAAAAGTTCTATGGATTTTACTCACTTTAAAGCGGTTATTCAGTTCGAAAAACAAATAGTGTCGAGCGTTGCGTGAGAACAAGAAAAATGGCTGCGAATTGGCATCTAAATATTTGAAGTTTCGATAATGACTTAGAAATAAAAATAAAACAAAATGCTTTTAAAAACTCGCACAGTAAATGTGACCATGACATTTATTGTGTGGATTTCACACAGTATTTAAAAAAAAACATTTTTTTTTTTTTTAATTTTTTAAGTTCTTATCAAGATTACAAATATTTAAGCGTCAATTCGCGGCCATTTTTCTTGTTCTCATGTAATTCTCTAGATTATTTGTTTTTCGGATCAAATAAACGTTTTAAAGTGAGTAAAACTACTAAAATATTTTTCAGATAGGTAGAAGAGTAACTTATCTTGTCTTTGCTAACATTTATTTGTTACATTTTTTTTTTTTTTTTGCTTAATTTTCTTTATCATTTTGTTTTTGCTGGGATGGGGCATTCTACCAGATGCCAAACATTCTCCCATTAGTTTAGTTATTCCAAACTTTTGGTCTTTTTGGTTACATTTTCGTACCAATGTGTATTGTAAAACAAACCCAATAAAACTATGTTTTCGCGATAACACCTTGCATGAATAAAGACCCGAGTTAAAACATACATTGTGACCAAGACCGAAAAATGGCCGCTCCGCTCCAGTGCTCCACGCCCCCTTTTATTTGTGTACCTTAAAATATGTGTCCCAAATACCGCTAGAACATAATAAAAACAACCCTTGAATACATATTCGAAAGTGGGTTAACACCAGTCTAAGATGGTTAACATTTTCCAATGCCAAGGTTTCAACTTTTCGGCCTCTTCAGAACCGAATTTATATCTATACTAGACTAGAAATCTTTTATTTAAATTCAAATATGTTATATGCAACGTGTTCGTTTTTTTAGACAAATTTTTGATAGAAAAAAACGACCCATATTTTTTTAGGAAGAGATATTAAAATTTTCTAGGAAAAACCACCCCAAGAAGTATTTCAGGCATATTTTATTATTATTGATTCCTATAATATATAATCATAAAACTCTCTGAACCGCCCACCCCCACCATTGCTTGAATCTTATCCATCAAAAACATAGTAATTGTATATATATATATATATATATATATATATATATATATATATATATATATATATATATATATATATATAATAAAGTGCTCAATACGTTAGTAGATCTAAATATGTTTTTTTTTATTATTATTTCAACCTCGAGTGCATTAACTTAATCTATTACAAGTTGTTTCAATAGACGGAATAAAGATTTTTCCGCCTATATCATCAGATGATTTAAGTTAAAATCTTTTAACTTGAATCATTTGAAGATACAGACAGAAAATCTTTATCGAGGTTGAAATGATAAAAACATATTAACGATCCTCCCTATCAATTTGGGTTTCGGTTTCGATTCTATCTGATGGCACTCAAATCATAGTTTTTCTTATTTATTTATTTTTAATTTTTTTTTTTTTAACTTTTTAAATCATGAATGTTAGAAACAATATACTATGAAATAATCGATAAAGAACTATAACAATATGAAATAATCCATAGAGAACTCTAACAATATAATATGAAATAATCGATAGAGAATTGACTCTAATAATAAATACGAAATCTGCGTAAATTAAAATATCATTTAAGCGTAGTTTACAACCGGGTAACTTTATTATACTGTTATTTATAAAAGTGAACTAGAAAACTTGGATATTTTATCTTGAATTTGTTTAGTGATCGCGGGACAAAAGCTGATGGGACAAAAACTGGAAAACGAGCGAAAGTTGACCAAGATAAATAGCTTTCTTAAAATTATAAAATTATATATATTTTTAATAAAATTAAGATACAACAAAAACGACATTTTATTTTATATCCAGCATAAACGTCTATCGCACGACAGTTTAAATGTCAAAATTAATGCCACCTCGTAAAATCCTGCTTGAGAAAAGTTGTGTATGATCTAATGAGTTTTTTTTTTTTCTTTTTTTTTTTTTACAATTTCATCCCTAGACAGATAGACAGGCAGAGACAAATAGCCTACAGTTTTAGTATATATTTAATTGTGTATCCATCAGCATTTTTAAAAATATTTTTTTAGATTTGGATTTTCAAAAATTGAAAGCAAACGTTAGGGTTTGTATTACTGTACACATAGATTCGAAAAGGTTGTCAAAAAACAAATATATAACAAATGAATGTTATCAAAGGCAAGATAAGTTACTTTTCTGCCAAACTGGATACATTTTTTGTGTTTTTATTCAATGTAACATATTTATTCAGCTCGAAAAGCATACAGTGTTTACCGATGTATTCGAAAATTCAAGATGGCGTCTCACACCCTCTTTAACACCGTAAGTATGGAAAAAGGTGTTATAAATAAAAAAAACTATACAAAATACTATTAAAAACCCGCCGAATATATGTCAACCTATGTCACGGTAACATATATTGAGCGAGTTTTTAACAGTATTTTATCTGGTTTTTTATTTATAACATCTTTTCCCACACTTACCGTATTAAAGAGAGAATAAGACGCCATCTTGAATGTTCCAATACATCGGTAAACACTGTATGGTTTTCGAGCTGAATAAACATGTTACATTGAATAAAAACACGAAAAATATATCCAGTTTGGTAGAAAAGTAACTTATCTTGCCTTTGATAGCATTTATTTGTTATATATTTGTTTTTTGACAGCTTTTTCGAATCTATGTGTACAGTAGTACAAACCCCAAACGTTATATAAATGTGCTGTAGATTATACTTTCACCAATAACCCTCAACCTACATTACGTGCACTGCGTCTCTATCCAATTTCAAGTGCAGGTTATATCTGCAGGGTCCCCCTCCCTATTTAGTTTTAGAGAACGAGTTCTTTGTATAATGAAAAACAAAATGGCCGACGGTGGTAAAAAAAAAAAAAAAAAAAAAAAATTCAAACGCTAAAAGAAAAAAATAAATTGAAAGCTCTCCTTGTCCGATAATAACGAAAATTTTTAATCTTATTTCCAAAGTATAATCTCTATAAATAATAAAATTGGTTGAACATTTCGTGTTTGCGTGCTTTTTTTTTATTTTTTATTTTTTTTTACATATTATTCTTTTTAAATTTAATAGATCATTTATTGAAATTTAAAAAAAATATGATACTGTAAAATAGAAACGGAATTTTAAAATCCTATTTTTAAAAAAATATCTTAAGAAATTAAAACTACCACAATGCCTTTCAGTTTTCCCCCCTAAAAAATAAGTCAGCTGTTTATATCTTTTGGTAATAGTTGATAGATGTTAAAGGAATTTGGAAGCAGTTGAACTGTCGAATAGAAAGTCATTTGATGCTTTAAGATTCTTCGCAAAGTCTCGTGTATTAAAAGATTGAAGGTTTAGCAAACTATGTACAGCCAATAATTTTATCAATAGAGATTAAAACAATTTTATCTTAACAAAATTAGTCGTAGTTTTATAACAATGTAGTTCAATTATAATAGTTGTGATTAAATTGAACTTTTAAAATAATGTTTTTTGTTTGTTTGTTTTTTTTTTTATTAATAATTTAGTTTTAAATAATAACAACAACAATAAACAGCATAGCGGAAAGAAAAAGTGAGCACTTGTGTATGTTAGGTTTGGGATTATATTTTTGTTTTTATTTTTTGAAGAATTACAAGAAGAGACATTTAAATGAGTTAAAGTTTTGCTTAAAACGAACACTAAATTATCAATAACACAAAATAAAACATCTGAAGATTTATTAAAATAAAATGATATTTTTTTTTAGCTTTTATAAAATAATTAGAATTTCGAAATAAATTGCAACAATCACTTTGTATTTAGAATTAAGAATGTTTTTTGAAAATGTATGACTTTTAAAAAATTAATTTCGAATGAAGTCTCTCCAAGGAAATAAAATTCTGAAATGAATGAAACTATCAGTGTACGAAAGTTCATAAAAAAAAAACGAAATTAAGAAAAAATCTTACATTTTTGTGATAAGTGAAAATAATCATTAAGTTATAAACTTTAAAAACGTCTTTGTCTTCCCTTAGAATTCGTCAAAAATTAAAAACAACATATGTCCACTAAACCTAAAATGCTCAAGTACCGAAAACTGAAACAAAAACTCCTGGGTAACGCCGAGTAGATACAACTAGTATAAAAATAAAAAGAATTTGGGATCGTCTTTGTATTGTGTGACTGTTAATTAGATGGTTTTTATAAATGTCAAGTAACAATTATTTTGTTCAACCTGCATCATGGCCGCCTTTAAAAAAAAAAAAAGAAAAAAAAAGGTTAATATAAGTTCAGGTCAGATTATGAAGCTGTTGATGTAGTCGGCCATTTTTTTTTTTTTTTTTTTTTAATATATTCGAAATAGAAGATCACACGTCCGACAAACATTCTATCTATCTATTAGTGTTGGGACGATTAATCGGAAAAATCGGAACTTTTGATGTATCGGAATCGGAAATATTGTGCGTATTTTTCGATGCCAAAAACAATTCTTTAATTTTCTTCTTTTTTTTTTTACTTAATTTTTTTGTTTGCTTGTTTAAAGCAAAATGTTCCAATGCTAGTACTACTAATAAAATAAATATTTATTGATTTTAAACTACCAGTAAAACTAAAATTTATACATCATCCCAACAAGTGTATTTTTACGTTCGTGAAAATATATGTACATTTAACATAACATAACATTTAACGGTAATCAGAAAATATTTAAAGGTTTATAAAGGATCGGAATCGATAATTACATTGGAATCGGGAATAATATTGGAATAGTCCCAACACTGTCTATATATCTATTTAGTAAGCTTAATTAGCTTAATTGATAGAGAATTATAAAACTATATTTATTTAACTAGCTATACTGTTGAGCACTGTTCAAGTAAATACTGAAAATCGATACATAAAATGCATATTGAGGATACATGAAATGCATAGATATGTTTTTAATGTGATATGATATATAATTATTTCGACGATCAAACAACGCCTTAAATCACACAAGTCATGAAAGACACAGACCGGAAATCCAAGACTCTTGTTTCGTCCTCCTTAGGGCTTATCAGTTGAGCATATCCAAACACGGGATTCGAACCAAAATCGCCTTCATGTGAAGCGAGCACCTTGCCACCTGAGCTAACACGCCAAAGACAAGAAAGTTTATTAACTAACACACATCAGATAAACCACGGAAAAGTCCGCCCGTGGAATAGATCTACTTCTTTTCAACACCCAAATCACTCAGATTTCGAATTTTAAGTTCGTATATATATAACTGATGAGCTCAAATGAGGGCGAAACTCGAGTTTTGGACTTCCAGCTTGTGACTCTCATGGCTTGTGTGAGCTGCGGTATTGTTTGAGTGTGGAAATAATTATATATCATCTCGCATTTAAAAATATAATATTAATCTGCTAGCTGGGTTAGTTTGTCGAATGTCATCATCGAGTGTAAAATCATACTTGTGAGATATTGGCTTCGATATTATGATACTAAAGATGAATTCTTCAACGTTTGTTTCAATAAAGTTTTTTTTTTCTTATATACGTTAACTAGCCTGGATGCCCGGCGTTGCCCGGGTGTTTGGAGGTATGTGTTGAGCAAAAAAAAAACAAACAAAAAAAAACGTGAAAGTAAGCAGGCAGGCAAGCTCGAACCCGTACCACGAAGGAGGAAAAGAACGTGAAAAAAACATGACGTCTTTGCTGTTGCGTCCATCGCCAAACCAGAAGTGGAGAAGGTTTAAATTAAGGCTAGTTTATTGAAAAGAGGGGATGACTTTCGAAAATATAGACGAAAAAGCGACCCTTCCTTGTAGAAAAGTGCCCAATTGAGGATGAAGGAATTAATGTTGTTCGCCAATTTTTCGATATTTGTCGTCCGAAGGGTCGAGCTACCAAACGATACCGATATCGTGAAAATCCGTCGCCTCTGTCGAAAGTTTTAGGCAGACATACATACATACGAACATGCATACATAATACATACAAACATTTAAACAGATAGGTGAGATTTATATAATAGGCGACATTAAATACATGCCAAAATATTCTTTAGTTCTAGAATTGAGTTATATTCGAAAAATCATTCATTTTAATTCTTCGAATTAATAAATTGTAATTTGAATCGCTGACTAAGTTTCAGTCTATTACTCTTATCCCTCTCTAATGTTTTACCCCTAAAAATATTCAATGAACAACAAAATTCTTTTTAACAATGACAACGAAAAAGAGTATTTATTTGCAGCAGGGAGTTGAAGGTAGAACTTTGATACAAGGAATAGAAAGCTATTTTTGAGGTCGTTATCAGTCAGTCGGTATATTTCCTGTGTCGGTCCCAGTTAATAACAATTGTCTCCAGTGGAGACCGTCAATGCTAGATCGAGATGTACAGGGGACGAGAGAGGAAAGATGTTGCTTGGCTGAAGGTCCGGTCCTGACAAGTTAATATTCCCTCAAGTTTTTAGGGATGAATCAATGCGTCTTGTTTGCTGATAGGTCAGTCTGTGGCCGAAGAACTCAGAAGGGAGGGGGCATTGATTCACTAGAGGAAATAGTTCTTTGTAACTGCTACATCACTTCCTCTCTTATTTAATATAAATTCTCTCTCTCTCTCTCTCTCATATATATATATATATATATATATATATATATATATATATATATATATATATATATATATATATATATATATATATAAACTACATTTAATCGTATAAATTAATATACGAAAGTATAAATTTATGCGTAAACTTTAAGTATTTACTTCAACAGTGCTCAATACGTAGGTAGAAAGTTATAAAATATATATGGGCGATTAAGCTACACAGAATATTCCGCGTTTCATCCACGCTAGGATTAATCAGGCTTATGCGAGCATTATATACATGTACATATGTGCAAAATACATTTTTTTTTTAAATTTCGAACCGCATCTCTTTGGGCATGTATGAAATTGTGAATAAACTGTAAAAGGATTCAGTTATTTGTTAGAACTAGTTGCCAGAAAAAAATATGTTGATATATATATATATATATATATATATATATATATATATATATATAATTTGCTTTAATGATCAATAAATTTGAGAAAGACAATTTTTAAAACTTAAACCAGTTATAAAAAGAAAAAAAATCGCTTGCATTATGAAGCAGAAATTAGATTATCAAATATTTTCTTATGTAGAGGTTTTCTCGGGACATATCACTGTCATTGGAATGATTCCACGAAAGTATATATATAAAAAAAAAAAAAAGGTTGAGGAAACACAGATCTATAACATCGTCAGATTATTAAAACTGTAGCCGAAAATGTAGCCAAATATTTTTGTATATCCAATGGTTTATACGGCTTTGCTTATTATTGAGCACTATTATATAAATGCAGTAAGTATATACAGGGTTTGTTTCATCCAATTCCTATGAAGAAAATTTGTGTTCTTATAGGCATTTGGGATGGAATCAGTTCTTTTTGAAAATTCAAATAAAATGTCTGTCTTTGAGATAAAAAAAACGGTATATAGTAAAAAAAAAAATGTTGGTTGGTTGGTTGGAAAATATTAAGTTGTAAATGTCTAACCTACTTTTAATGCTCTGCCCCCCCCCCACACTTGCATGAGTCGCTGTGTACTACTGATATCGACTGCCACTACTTAGTTCCACCCAATCCCGATTCAGACTCGAGTATCAATTCCCTATAAAAAAAACCAAGAACGTGGGCATCCGTTTCCCTCGTGTTGCATTGTCGCCGAGCAGGGTGACCTACAAGAGACTTGAACGGGCAAGAGGGAGGGCAAGAGAGATGATGGAGGGAAAGAGATGGTAGATGAAATTAGAAAGAGAAACAAAGGGATACAAACACGACGAGGAGAGAGAGAGAGAGAGAGAGAGAGAGAGAGAGAGAGAGAGAGATATGGATATTAAGGAAGAAGAAAAAAGTTACCCTCTCTTTTTCTATTGTTTTCTTTTGTTTACGTATGAGAGAAAGGGAAGGAGAGATAAAGAAAGGAAAGGGGGTAGAGAGAAATGAAGAGAAAGAACAAAAAGAAAGAGAAAAAGACGCAAAGAAAAAAGAAAGAGTGAAAAATATGCAGACGTACACAGACAAAAATACTAAATGAAAAGGAAGGAATTAAGATTTTTTAAGTCGCAAACAAAAAGGAAGACGCGCAAACAAACAAAAGAAAAACTAAGGGGGAAAAAAAAACAGAAAAAAAGTAAAAGAAGGAAATTAAAATATACAACAAATCCAGGTTATATGCTAAAAAGGCACATATAATCCACATATAGTAATGCTTATAAGAGATATATCAGGCAATTATAAATATTATCTAAATACAACATTAAATACAAATTAACACCTAAGACCTAAGTAAGCATGTCAAAAGATTATACAGCAAATCCAAATTATAAGCGAAAAGAGGTAAAAATAATCTACTTAGAGAAATGGTTATAAGGACTATATCAGGTCAGTAGGTAATATTATTTAAACAAAGGATTATAAATATATATAGCATATATTTTTTGACTAGTTTTCATTTGATGCAGTTTCAAGTTATACCAATGTCAGCAAATTCATATCTTCGCTATAATATTCATTTCCTATTCAATATAAATTCTCTCTCTCTCTCTCCCTCTCTCTCTCTCTCTCTCTCTCTCTCTCATATATATATATATATATATATATATATATATATATATATATATATATATATATATATATATATATAACTACATTTAATGACATAAATTAATATACGAAAGTACAAATTTATGCGTAAACTTTAAGTATTTACGACAACAGTGCTCAATACGTAGGTAGAGCTAGGTAGTAAGTTGTAAAATATATATGGCGATTAAGCTACACAGAATATTCCGCGTTTCATCCACGCTAGGAGTCATAAGGCTTCTGATGAAAAAAAAAAGCATTCTTTGAAACTTTGTGAATTAAGGAAATCTTAATATTTCTTTTCAAGTATCCTGTCAAACAATAAATTCTTGTAAATTATAATTTACAATCTTTAATTGTTTTGTTTTTTATGACATTCTCTATTTCCTATTTTAAGAGAATACTTTTATATCAATTTTTACAACACACACGCACACACATACACACATATATATAATAATAAGACAACAAGAGTATTAACTGAAGTCACAAAACTATATATTGCTAGATATAGAATGGATAATCTATTGAATAATGGAATACAAGCAAACATTGGGGGATAGAAGGGACTCTTTATGCCAGGGCATTTCGAAGCCTAATGCTTCTCATCAGAAGAGTAGAGAAGGTGCTAGGTAGCATGGGGAAGATGCGGCGTCTAGCGTAGGGTTCATTTGGGACGAAAAAGATTAAGAGGAATTATAGAATGTTGGGGGAAGCTTTATTGAATTCTAAATAAAGGAGAAGCTTGTTATATATAGTATGATATATAAGATTGTATATGGTCTTTAACATAGTGTTGACATTAAGGGGTATATGTATTAGGGTTAAATTGAGGGTGTATTGTTGCTGCGTGGTAAAATTTTAACGGTTTGTGGGGTGTCTATTATCTATGAAGTGGTGACTTCATTTCATACTCTTGATGTCTTATTGTATAAGCTCCAATAATATTGGATGAGCTTGCCATTATCCAGATAAGTCTCCTCTTGTGGAATTGAACTCTCTCTCTCTCTTCCTCTTACGCATTACGCTATATATATATATATATATATATATATATATATATATATATATATATATATATATATATATATATATATATATAACACTCTGTCCTGAATATCCGATGGTGAGGCCCCAGCTTGCGGGCTTTGGGGAGTGTGGAGCCACCCTTCAATTGCCATTGCTCTCAGGTCCACTCTGACCCGGAGTGGTAGTACCTGTTAGGGTCCCAACTATGGGTTAAATAGAAACCGACTTAGAAAAAATATATTCTATTAAAATTTTTTCTTCAAAATAACTGGATTTTGGCATTAAATAACCTGAAAAGGGTTGATATGCCGTAAAACAAAAACAGCCAAACCAAACAGAAAATAACACAATTTAAGACTGTAAATTATGTTTTCCACGAATTTATTGTCCGACAGGATACTCAAATAAGAAATACTTTAGTTTTAAATCGGGTTCTTCTATGACAAGCTCTACTTCCTGTTTTGGTTGTATTGAGCTTTTGGTTGGGATTACTATATAAATATTAATATTTGCTTTAAGTTTACAGAAGCTTTCTGGCTTGTAAACTTAATTTTTATTTCCTGATATATATATATATATATATATATATATATATATATATATATATATATATATATATATATATATATACTAGCAAAAGTACCCGTCGTTGACTGGGTTCAAAAACAGCCTACAGAAAATGGACTCTGATTTATGAAAGTATGATAGGTTATGAAAAGGAAGGGTTGTAAAGAGATAGCTTCGAATTTCGGGGTATTAAAACCAAAGCAAAATATGATGAAAGTAAAAATAAAATAGATAAACCCCATAATTTATTATACCATACCTGCTCACACTGAAACACTTATCACAATATTCTGTGGATCTATATTAAAAAACCTTCTTAAACTTTGTGACATATTTCCATTCTATAGAGGTCAGGTGCGAACGAACACCCCATAATTTTATTATACCATATTTCTTCAAACTGAAACATTATTATCAAAGTATACTTGCGCAGACAGATATGAAAAGTCTTTATTAAAGTTTGTGCCTATTTCTATTCTATGGAGGCCAGGTGCGAACGCAGACCCCACAATTTTATTATACCATCCCTATTTAAGTTAAAACATACTTATCAAAGTATTCTTATGTACATCTATATCAAAAACACTTGTAAACGTTTTTTTTTTTAATTTAAAATTTTTTTTCTTTCCATACTTTGTGGACCAGGCGCGAACGCAGACCCCGCAATTTTAATGAACCACCCTTCTGCCAGATCAAACATACCCATTCCTGTGTCTCGATATATCTTCTATCATTATATGTAATCAGTTTTTTTTAAATAGTCGACCATATAGGAGCCTATTCGTGACCACACACACACACACACACACGCGCGCACATTCAGCTTATATATATATATATATATATATATATATATATATATATATATATATATATATATAATTTGAGGTTATTATTTTTTTCGAAGGTAAGGTAACCAGTGAAATATAACGAGGTTAATACAAATGTGCTAAATACCGAAGTAGAATAAGTTACACTTTCATTTTGTCTTTACATAAGCAATAATGTGTTGCTACACAGTCATGAGCATGTTTCGGTCTTCTAGTATTTAGTAACTAGAGACCTCTTCAGGTAACAACGCTTATTTTCAAAAGCGGAATTCTTAATGAAAAACGAAAATCATCTTTCAGCAAAAGGAGGCTTTTAGTAAAAAAAAAAAGGGCCGGTGGGGAGTTGAAGTTCATCTGTGCGGAGAACAAGGCTGATTGAGTGTGGATTTATTTATTTTTATTTATTTATTCATTTATTTATTTTATGTTAGGGTTATGGAATGAGGTAGGGGTTGAGGAGTTAAGTTTTGGGGTCAAAGCGGATATAGATGTTATCTCCAACAAGCGTTATATATAACCTAATTAATCTGGAGCCAAAAAAAAAAAATACTGAATCCAATATCCGGATTTTTTGTTCTTTTCTTTAAGGGAGGTGGTGTTTGATCAACACTGCTTGGGGAGTCATGATTTAATATACTGTTTTGTTTTTAAATTCCCGAAACAATATTTCATAGTAAACAGCGATCCCTAGAAACTTTAGTTTTTTTATTTATTAGTTTATTGTGAGTTCGAGAAAGCAAGGTGATTTACCCATGAAAGAAAAAAAAAATAGGAAAAAATGTTCTCACTTGATCTTGACGTACACTGACAAAAGAATCGGTAAAATCTAGTATAATTGTTTTTTAATTACAAAAATAAAAATAATATCGGATATTAAAATATAGTAGAAAAAACCCCCACATAGATTCGAACTCCAGGCATGAAAGGCTGAAGAGTCCGAGATAGACGACCAACAATGCCTTCTTTGTTTGAATTTGAAACTAACATTATAGATGTTGTTCTGATCTTCTGTCACACACACACACGTGCACACACATAATTATTAAATAGTGAATATTTTAAATTAATATCCACATACATGTATTGCATCCTTGCGGAGTCGTCAGTATGGAGAGAACTGTTAGCCTTTTAACTCAAATCCAGACGTTTCAAATAACGAAGCCAATCTCAAGCAATGCGAAAAAAAAAAGAAAAAAAAAGAAATAGCCTCCATTTATGTAATTTCAAGCGAACAACATAGTAAGTAATGTCGGTATATGTCGTTTTGTGATTCAACATTTTAAAATTATGGATGGTAATCATTGATAAAAAAATGAAAAAAAAATGACTTTTCAACAAATGTTAATTCAAGTCTTAACGGCATTTATCACATTATGTCCTCTCAGTTACGCCATGTTGTCATTCATAACCTATTTTATCTATGATTTGCGTTGACGCAAGAAAGACCAGCTTTATTTTTTTACTACCGGAAGTGATAGCAAAATTAAATGAAACGAAACATTCAACAAAACAAGATGGCCGCCAAAATAAGTTGTGAAATATACGAGTACAAACAGAACTTCTTTTGTAAAACTTTTGTAAAATGGCAGTTGGGAAAGGAAATCTTCCTCTTTAATGATTGAGGTAAAACTAGCGATAAAGAACTGTTTTGTCTTGTTCATTTTAACTTGGTTAGATTAAAGTACTTATCTTTATGGGCGGGAAAATGGGTAGTCAATTCATACAAGGAAGAAACAAACGCTCAATTTATGATAGTTATTGTGGACACTAATAAACTGATTGAATCCGTTCCTTATAATATGCTATTCTACAAAATTAATGAATAATTTCACGAAATGAACATGTCCACTGGTCAGCTCGTCTATGCGATTTAAGCCCATTAGTCTTAACGAATATTTAGTCACATGCCTACGCTGATAAATCAGACAAAATAGACCATTTAGAAAACAATATTCGACGCGTTATTGCCGAAATAAAGCCTGATGTAATACGTAGAATTTGTGAAGATTGGACCACTCAATTTTGTCCCTTACTTTTATACGTTTCTATTTTGAAAATAAATAAATGTTATAATTCTTTTTCTATCCTTGGCAAATGATTCAAATTTTAGTATGTTATTATGGATAATAAAGACTACCAGTTGTCAAAATTTCAGCTTTTCATAGTTGTGATTTCTAACAAATATTAGGTTTTAGAATTTTGTCGTAAGGTAAAATCGCCGTATGGCGAGGCCTAAGCAAAATTTTATACAGTACATATTAAAAATTAATTACAAAATATAGTACAGTATATAATAAACATGTATACAATCAAATAATATTATAAATAACACGGTCCTGGATATGACCTTAAACTATATCCAGTGGTGAGGCCCCAGCTTGCGGGCTTTAGGGTGTGTGGAGCCACCCTTTAATTACCATTGCTCCCAGGTCCACTCTGACCCGGAGTGGTAGTACCTGTTAGGGTCTCAACTATGGGTTAAATAGAAACTGACTTGAAAACAACAAATATATTCTATTAAAAAAATTTTCTTCAAAATCTTTGGATTCGGCATTAAATAACCCAAAAAGGGTTGATATGCCATAAAACAAAAACAACTAACCAACCATATAAATAACACCGTAAGGTGGAGAAAATACCGTAACCAGGGGCCTGAAAAACATCGTATTCCACATCGTAACCAAAAGAAAAACAAAAACAAAAAACGTATCCCAGGGCCACCGTATCTCGGGGTTCTACTCTACTCTATTAATTTTTGGTCTACAGACTTGAAAATTGATATATAGGGATTTGGACCTGTGGAACAAATTCGATTCGGATTTTCCCCATTAAAAATAGTTGCTAAGGATTCAAAATGAAAAAAAAAATGGAACTTTGCAGGTGTAAGTCGACTAAACGCGTTACTTTTACGCATACGTAAATATACATTTATACGTTCAACAGCGCCATTTTTTAAAATTTTTATGTGTATGCACTTAGCTCAGATGGTAATGAATAATGCTGAAGAGCTATGTTTTGGTTTCGATTTTAGCTAATGGCACCCAAGTCATATTGTTATTTATTAAACTTTTGAATTCACTACTATATATTGGGTACAATGTAATAATCAATAAAGAATTGATTCTATAATAATAAATACGAAATCTGCATAAATCAAAATATCACATTTAAGCGTATTTGCGACCGAAGTGACGCCAGGCGGTTACTACTATACACTGGGTTCTATATGATACTCAATAAAGAATTAGCTCTAATAATTCTATAAATACGAAATTAAAATATCATATTTAAGCGTATTTTATGATCAGGCAACGCCGGGCGGCATGCTAGTATGTTATATATTTTTGTTCCACTTTATGTGCTTGTCTGTTCTTTTAAATCACATAATAATCAGGTTGACACACCGGTTCTCGTCTGATCAGCGAAATAAAGCAACGTTGAGCCCGATCAGTGCCAGATGTGTGACCATTTAGGAATACCAGGTGCTGTATGTAGGAGGACGTTGCCCCCTCTCTGCAAGAACTACAAAACCTTAGCGTGTTCACTTCCTTTGACGAGGATATAGATGCGACTGGAGACCGCTTATGAACTTGATATTTCCTTGTGACTTTCTCCTTTGAATAAAGCCAGTTCAACCCGCTTAAGACGAGTGCCAATTAGTAGCATTGGCTTTTAAACGACTAATACGGTCCTCGGTAAAAAAAATCTCGACATGCGTCCATTTGACCTAAGTTTCAATTCTGTCAAAATTCAATTCTTTTGGGAAATGTCTGATAATAGAGTACTGCGCCACATCTGCCTTGACTGAGTACAAAACCGACTTTGAAATCTACTAGGTAATGCTCTATTCTCCACTCTACAGCCTCTTTTTCACAGAAAATACGTTATTAGTCTTTATCTACTCTGTTATTACATTCATGGTAGGTGCTCGACATAGCTTCATTCTATTCCCCTCCCCAGTAAGACATTTTTTTTTACATGGAAGTCACCACTTATCAAAGCCTGAAGGTCATTCAAGGATAAGGGTTAATGAGGGTACGGTATTTACTGAGACAGCAGCGTATTAATAGTTATAGGTAGACATGGGGTAGAAATGGAATATTTAAGAGGCTCAATAAGAACTTGTTTACATTGGACTTGAAAACGACTATATTGTAGTCAGCTGGAAAGCGAGCCAGCGGAACAGTTCTACAGGCGGGAAAGAAGTTTTTGTTTATGGAGTTTAGGTTTAGACACAGATAGAGAGGGGGACTGTTGATGGTGTAGCTAAATAAGTGCCTTTGTGAAAGTTTGGCAAACGGGGACCATAGATTAAAGCCCAGACGAGCACTTGCCATGAAAATAACGATAGAGCAGAGACAGGCTTTCAACGTATCTTCTGTGTGAAAGAAGTTGCAGGTAAGACAAGGCTTCGAAGCCAGTTTTGAACTTCGCAAATGCAGGATAGGGTGCCCCAAGCAGTTCCCGCTCATATATGGCAACAGTATTCCATTTTAGGACATATCTGGCTTTTATACAGGTAGAGAATTGCGTCGGGAGTTGGATACCTTTTGCAGCATTAAGATGACGAAATCATTTTCCCGGCGACCCTGGCAACAGACTCTTATAATTTCAACCACTATCAATAAATTCTCTCTCTCTCTCTCTCTCTCTCTCTCTCTCTCTCTCTCTCTCTCTCTCTCTCTCTCTCTCTCTCTCTGCATACATAGAACTAGGCGGAACTTCCATCGGCACATTTTCTTTTTTAAAACTGCCCGTTTGTGGAAAACTGTGCCGTTCGATTTTCCCCTACTGATTATAATACGGCCGTCTTTAAATCTATTGTAAATGAATCCTTGTGGAGCTGCCCTTTTAAATAATCAAATCTCAACCAGTTACAGGATCGCTACAAATATTGTCGATATATTATTTACTTGATTGGAATGCTTATTAAAATGATTATTTATTTATTTATTTATTTATTCATTTATTGCGGACTCTTTACCTCATTTTTTAGTTGTTGTTTCAGCCAACTATTCCTCTGGCCTTCGTCAGGTGGTTAATCGTGACGGGATAGGAACTCCTAATCTCCTAACTGTATCTTTAGCAATTACTGCCTTCCATAGTTGTTGTCTTAGCCAACTAAGCCTCTGGCCGGCTTTGGGTAGGATTGAAATCGTTATCTTCAGACAATGCTCACCTGGAACCTTAAAGGGCCGAAACGTCGTGAAACAACTAAAAGATGAGGATAATAGTCCGCAATTAATAAATGAAATCTTATCATCCACTCGTCCTACCCAATAACTCTTATCCGTTTATTATATTTTTCTTGTACTTGGGGGGGGGGCACCATTATCAAGGCCCGGAGACCACTCAAGGATAAAGCGTTTGGTAGATGGTGAAACAAGATCACTCGAGTTGGAACATGGGGGTAGGGCTAGATTATCTAAATGGGCAACTCAATAAGAATCTATTCACTTTAGACTTGAAGACGACCATGTTATAGTCAATTGGGAAGCAGGTGAGCGATATTGCGTTCCACAAAGGGACAGTTCTAAGAAAGAAACCTTTATGGAATTTTCGTTTAGTTTTGGGCACATATAGAGAGTGAGGGAAGTTGTTGGTTGTTGCAGTTAGGCGAGTATTTGTTGTGAACGTTTTACATTACATTTTACATTGGAGCTCAGTCGAACACTTATCATAAAAGTATCGATAAAGCTGTGATAGGTTCGCAACGTCTCTTCTGTGAGACGAGAAAGTCATCGTCCACTAAACTTCGAAGACTTGTTTTGTACCCTATCAAGGCCGGAACGAGTGCCTTTAGGAGCTCCTCTCCATATGTGGCAACAGTACTCCATCTTAAGCCGTATTTGATTCTTGTTTATGTAAAGGATTGCGTCGGCAATGATATACTTTCTGGAGCAGTAGAATGATCCAACCATTTTCCCAGTGATTTTGCCAATGGATCTAATGTAGGTCTTCCATTTCAGGCCAAGGGGTAAAAGTCAACCCCAGATGTTTGTCGAGACCGGGTGCTTCATCGAAGTTGTCGACTAGGCTTAATAAAACCATTTATTTTTTCATATCAGACTGTCGGGAAAATAACGACTACAGTCGCGTCTTCGGTCAGCAATCTTATATATAGAAAATACGGACATCGAAAGATTGTACATTAATAGATATTATAATATAGGTTCAGCTTCAGACAGACATCTGCCAAATCGTCATTAGTAATATATACTTCATTATTGTATTTTTCCAGAGTCTAAACGTGCTTTAGTTTAATGACTAAAGAAAGGTTATAAATGGAATAAGGAGGAAATGGCGACCAGTGCAAACATTTAAAGATGATAACACAATGAAAACAGTTGACAAATTGGGATTTTAAACACTTTAATAATGACGGACGCCATATTGTTATTTATCCGGATGCATTTTGGTGTCCGCGCATTCAAGAGTCTGGGATAGGCCATAATACGAATGTCTAGGATTGGTACCTTGATGCTCCATCCCGATTTCGGGTCTTTTATACAAGCGTTACTCAACCTTATTCTTATCATGGCCCCCTTCCAATCAAATGCATGTTACACATGGCCTCTTCATATTAACTTTAGTTCTTAAGCGACACATAAGCTTAATAGATCAATGAAAATAGTTTGACTAGCACAGTGACCTCAAAACTTGTACTTAGACTTAGGAACTCACGTCCTGCGACGCATGAGGCAGTCAAAATGGCCCATCGTTTTCGGTTTGATACCAGATCCACAGCATCCTCAAGCTTCTTCTCGTTCGATGATTTGGTTTCAGTTCATTTTTGTTCTTGTTTTTCAATCGAAACATTAAGATATAAATCAAATTTTAATATTATGTAATATTAAGATTTAATAGCATTAAGTTATAAATCAAATACTAATATTATGTAATATTAAGATTTAATAACATTAAGTTATAAATCAAATACTAATATTATGTAATATTAAGATTTAATAACATTAAGTTATAAATAAAATACTAATATTATGTAATATTAAGATTTAATAACATTAAGTTATAAATCAAATACTAATATTATGTAATATTAAGATTTAATAACATTAAGTTATAAATCAAATACTAATATTATGTAATATTAAGATTTAATAACATTAAGTTATAAATCAAATACTAATATCATGTAATATTAAGATTTAATAACATTAAGTTATAAATCAAATTCTAATATTATGTAATATTAAGATTTGATAACATTAAGTTATAAATCAAATACTAATATTATGTAATATTAAGATTTAATAACATTAAGTTATAAATCAAATACTAATATCATGTAATATTAAGATTTGATAACATTAAGTTATAAATCAAATACTAATATTATGTAATATTAAGATTTGATAACATTAAGTTATAAATCAAATACTAATATTATGTAATATTAAGATTTAATAACATTAAGTTATAAATCAAATTCTAATATTATGTAATATTAAGATTTAATAACATTAAGTTATAAATCAAATACTAATATCATGTAATATTAAGATTTAATAACATTAAGTTATAAATCAAATACTAATATTATGTAATATTAAGATTTAATAACATTAAGTTATAAATCAAATACTAATATTATGTAATATTAAGATTTAATAACATTAAGTTATAAATCAAATACTAATATTATGTAATATTAAGATTTGATAACATTAAGTTATAAATC
>NC_136483.1:151054395-151061895 GCF_053919585.1 Euprymna scolopes
TCATCATGGCTATGATAAATAATAGTGGCGATAGTCTCTTTTAAAGATGCTTCTCTGTATTCCTATCTCAGACAAGTTCTGATTACATTGCTTTTTTTTTATATATAAGATTAATAATCTTGTCAGATAATGTTCTTACACATTTAATCATTCATATTTGAGGGATTCTGTCTCATGCTTTCTTCTAATCGATCCATGCCATGGACATGTTTTTTTTTTTAAATCACATTTTATCTATGTATGTATATGGAGGTTATGCGTCCATCTTTTTCTTCTCTGGCACCTATTTTGTTCTTCAGGAAATAATCCACGATTGCTAAGGGAGTGATACATCTGTTCTTTTACTTGTACCTTTAGGGGTTTTTTTTCACATGGCAGGTAAACAGGTTATTGGTCTATAGTTGCTTGAAATCGTTCCCTTTTTTCAGTGTTTTCTGTATTATTATTATTATTATTATTATTATTATTATTATTATTATTATTATGCCTAAAAATTTACGTCAAAACATACAGATTATAAAAAGACTTATCCATTGTTAAATGAAAACATTTGAATTTCAGTTTTGTATTTTTATCATAATAATGGTAGTTATTATAAATGTTATAATTAAATCCCGGACAGTGTCGGGTGTCCCTGCTTGTGCTATTGTACTATCTAAGTAAAACGCTTTAAGGAAACAAACGGCGATTAACACTTTAGTATTCAACCATGTATTTCTTAGAAAGCACCTTTTTTTCTCTTTATTCAAAATGTGGGAGATCTTCATGTCGCATCCTGTATTACCGTTCATGTCTGCTTCTAAGCCAAAGAGTAGAGCGCCCCTGTCGTATCAAAGAATCGACTGCTTTTTAACGGTTTTACAGGTTAGCAGGTGGTCGCTAATTTTTATTATCCTGGAGAAAATGTAAAAACCCAGATATTATCTGCTATCAACGGATGATAGTTGTAAAAGAAAAAGTTCCCAGGCAAGTGTCAGCGTTCAATTTCCTGTAAGCAAAGGCAGTCTTGCTAGCATCTCTCCTGCCCTCTCCTGGCATCTAAGAGAACGCCATGCTGACCTATAGATAAATAAAATAAAATAAAATAATACAAATACAAGAAAAAAGAAAAAAAAAAAAAAAAGAGAGAAGCGCCTTGAACGTTACAAAGATTATGCCAATTATTTTTAACTGCCAAACGAGCTCACATAAGTACTTATAGTAAGGTTCACATCGCGAGTTCAGTTGAGAGCGAAGTGGAGTTTTCTTTTTGAAACCGTTTTCTCCAAAATGGGCGGCAACCGTCGTTAAATTAACTAAATTAGAAACATGAAGTACAGACGTAATGTTAATTGAAACCATATACATTTACACATCAATTTACGCACACACACAATGTGTGTGTGGGGATATATATATGTGTGTGTATATATGTGTGTATATATATGTGTGTGTGTGTATATATGTGTGTGTATATATATATGTGTGTATATATGTGTGTATATGTATGTGTGTATATATATATGTGTGTATATGTATGTGTGTGTATATATGTGTGTATATATATGTG
Source organism: Euprymna scolopes (assembly GCF_053919585.1). Classification (NCBI taxonomy): domain Eukaryota; kingdom Metazoa; phylum Mollusca; class Cephalopoda; order Sepiida; family Sepiolidae; genus Euprymna; species Euprymna scolopes. The sequence continues at coordinate 151,055,945 of NC_136483.1, forward strand.
TGTGTGTATATGTGTGTATATATATATGTGTATATATATATGTATGGGTGTATATATGTGTGTATATATATGTATATATGTGTGTATATATATGTATATATGTGTGTATATATGTGTGTATATACGTATATATGTGTATATATATGTATATATGTGTATATATATGTGTATATATGTGTGTATATATATGTATATATGTGTGTATATATATGTATATATGTGTGTGTGTATATATATATGTATATATGTGTGTATATATATGTATATATGTGTGTATATATGTATATGTCTGTATATATATATGTATATATGTATATGTGTGTATATATATGTATATATGTGTATATATATATGTATATATTTGTATATATATGTATATGTGTGTATATATATATATATATATATATATATATATATATATATATATATAAAGTGTAACAGATAGGGTCTAAATGAGTAAAATCTCAGTGAAAGAAATTTAAAGGTGCTGTGCTCAGAGTATTGCAGTTAAAGATAAGCTCAATAGGTGTAATTACGTAGAGCTATATAAATAGAAAGGGTGAGAGATTAATAATTGTGAAATGATCAATCAAGGAGGAAACATAGCAAAATCATGTTTATATGTACGATCGTTACGGAATCGATATTGTTTTATTCATTCAATATTTACAAAATAAAACCATCGAGAAATAAGTAAAATATTTCTGGATATCGTCTCATCAGCATAAATGGGAGGAAGACACCAAATCTCTTTAGATTTTAAAAAAATATCCTCATCAAAGAAGGTTTGCGCACCGAGAGGTCTCCTTGCGGTTAAAAAAAAAAAACAATATGGAAACATTCCCTTACAAAGGTTCACAAACTATATTTACTTTAATAAGCTCGTTAAAAAGTTGGTGTCTTCTTCTCCCCACCTCTACATTCATGCTGATGAGGAGATGATATCCAGAAATATTTTACTTATTTCTCGATGGTTTTATTTGTAAATATTGAATGAATAAAACAATATCGTTTCCGAAACGATCGTACATATATGATTTTATGTTTCCTCATATGAAAACTTGATTGATAATTTCACAATTATTAATCTCTCACCCCTTATACAGGGTGACCCCCCCCCCGAAAAAAAACTGGCCCCAACTCTAATTAGGCCCCGTTTCTTAGTGTTTTGTCCGAGTGAAATGAAACTTTGGTCATAACTAGTTTATTATATTCAAAACATCACATCAAAACACTAGGGTCTTTGGCCTTTTTTTCTCCGTTCTACAGCATATGTTCTAGATGGCCTCCATTTAGCTTTTGCCTGTGTATATATATATATATAAAAATTATAATAAGTTTACCAAGGTAATCAAAACGGTAAACTTTAAATATATTATAAATATTAAAGAGTTAATGTTTACCAGTAAAGTAATCTCAACCAGATGTAAAAGCTCAATAAAACCGAAAAGGAAATAGAGCTTATAATATGAACAAATGATTAATAAAACATGTTAAAAGACATCTTGAAAAAGAGTTAAAAACATATTTAATTTTAAAAAAGGAAGCACAAGATAAGTGGATAGTCCTTAATCCGCGGAGTTTCGAAGAAGTACTCTCCTTCTCATCAGAGGGCAGGAATTAGCAAAATGCAGGATCGGATTTTGCATATAAAAGTATTTAATGAAACTACAAGTAAGTCACAGATCTTACTTGGTTAAAAAAAGGGTGAGGTAAGGGGAATAGGAGGTAAAAGAAAAATGATAAAAAGATTTCACATGAATGGATAGTCCGGTGAAGGGTAAAAAATCCAAGAATGGTAAAATCCAAAACGGTCGAATTTAAAATTTCCAATCCAATATATATATATATATATATATATATATATATATATATATATATATATATATATGGTATCCTAAGTGTAGCAATTGTACAGCAAAGTATTTGTTCACATTACATTTAAATTTCGATATGTTGCTACAGCCGATGAAACGGGAGGCAGGAGGGGGATGCTAAAGGCAAGCGATCTAAGGGATTAGAAAGTTTTTCGACATCTTCGGATCTCTACAGTGAAAGGGTGACATTTTGCTGCTAATCGTATTCGTCGGGAATATTTTGGTTTCGTGAAAATATTTGGAAAACAAGTACAGGGATGTACCATTACGGAGATGGGACAGGTACTGGAACTTAGTAGACCGTTCGGAATTTATTAGGTTAGAGATACTTTTTTTGCGCTCTGTCCAAGAGAGAAACAAGTAGTTGGCGCACCAACCCAAATGTGATATCAATACTCCATGCATGAGCGAATGGTTGCCTCATATAGAAATACATAGACGATATTGCCAAGTCTGTTGCAAAAAGGTGATATCGTCTATGTATTCCATTAACGTTGCCCGTAAATGCTATGCCGAGGGGTTTGAACGTTTGCCTCTCAAGAAGGATGTTATGAACCATGGCAGACATGATTGGAAAGATTCGTATAATTGTTAAATTAGAGGAGCTTTGTTATGGTAGACATTCAATTTTTCTTTTATTGAAATGCAGACTGAAATTCTTATTTTAAGAATCCAGCCATTACCTTTGATACGCGTATGTTCAATTTATCTGAATATCGAGAATAACGTATGGTGTCGTCAGCAAATATACCCATCTCGGACACGAGTGCATCAGTTAGATCGTTTATTAAGATCATGAATAATAAAGGCCCAAATATCATCACCACCCACTTCGAACACGTCTGCATTAATGCAACGTTTTTTGGGTGTACGACATCGAGATCGACATGGATCTTTGTTTTAGCTAAGAAAAATATAATTATACTATTTGTTCAGTAATACGTTATGAATTAACTTTCCTGGGGAAACCCTTCATGACTGACTTTGTCAAATGCTTTAGACATATCAAGCATCACCACCCTAGCATCACCCGCCTATATCCAGTGCATGGTATATGCTATAAGCGATGATCGTTAAAATATCCGCAGTAGAACGGAATTGCCTTAATTCCTACTGTTGGTCAGATATAAATTTAGTATTTTAGAGGTAGTAGACTATTGCTAGTTTTTAAAGGCGCCTCAGGCGATTAGCAATAAACTAGCTCCTTCTCAAAAAAGAGAAGGCAAAGCTTGGGAGACTGGACCTCATATGCACATGAACAGCACTACACCGCAATCAAGACGGACCAAATTTTCTAATCTCTGTTGATTTGGGGAGCTCGATGGGAAAATCCCAACCTGTACGTTGATGTGAAGGAAAGAAATCTGATTACGAAGCGCGTGGTAATGGTTTCGATTCTCGGCAAAGGTGTGCTGCTAAAACGCATCTGCTAGCTTAAGTACGTTGTGCCAACAATGGTAGAGGGTTCACCCGCCGGTCACGTCATAGCATAAATAATAAGTGGGTTGCAGTCGGGTGAGTCGACTAGTAGTAAGGAAGATTGTTTAAGCAGTTATACCTGGTTCGTCTTGGTACTGTGTGCAGGAACGGAGTTTCGTAGTGTTTCCTCGACCCCAAAGCCATCAGGGTCTATGCCAAGGGTCTCCAAACTACGGCCTGTTGGCCAGATCCGGCCAGCCAAAGTCTTTAATCCGACCTGCGGGGCTCTTATTGAAAATTTTTAAATATTCAGGAATTTTTTTTTTAAGTGGAAATGTGTGGAAATAATGTGGTTTTCTATTCATTCAGAAAATGAATAAAAGAATGAGGTTTGGAGAAATCAGTTAAAAAAAATACAAAGCTAATGAGCAAAACAGTCTAAAATACGTCCAAGTCATGGGGGGGGGGGCAACTCTAAAAAGAAAAGACAGTAATATGCCCCCTTCCCCGTTCTAAAACTATGACGACCCCCTGGTCTAGGCTATTGTTGAAATGGCTTCTCTTTGTTGGCTGAGATGTGGCTGGCTTTGGTCCTGTGTAGTTCTAAAAGGTCCACCCTCTCAAAGTTTGCCTTCTCCCTTTGAGCAGGGGTTTATATATTGCTAATTTCTTGAGGCGTTCTTACAGGGGTATGCTCACGGAGTTGCCAGATATCTTTTTGCAAGCCTGAGTACTCGTCCTCTAGGGCGCTGGCTGTTCATTCCCATTTTCTGACCCTTGCGTCACATCATCCCGCCTTGGGATGGAGGTAAATTCTGAATCCTGCTGGAAGACTTATGCGCGATCTTGTCCATCCTGGGCTTCACAACACTCATCAGCACTTCGTGATAGATCCCTGCGATGACTCAAGTGTTGAATTTTGCTGCAACGCTCTTTCTAGAAGCGTCCACAAATCTGTATAACACTATCCGTCCGTCGGTCCGTCCGTCCCGCTTGTTCCAAATACCATTCCTACCGTTAAACACATAGATTGCATGGGCAAAGGATAAACGTTTATAGTTTTAGTCTCGATACGAATCGGCCGATCCCAGTAGAAGCAAAAATGTTTAAACCTCTTTAAAAATCTATTATACTGGTCCAGCTTATTAGTAATCCGTTTTGGAAGCCATAGATATATGATATTCAAACGTCCGCTCGCTGAAGCTAATTGCGGTACGTTTCATTTTAAACAAAAGAATAGTGCGGTAGGGCGAGCGTAAGAGGATCGGGTCAAAGATCCAATTTAGAAACGCTTCACTTATTTCAGGGGAGGGCGAGTGGTAATGGGTAAAAGGGACGTAAAAAAAAACGGAAAGAATAAATTATAGACAATTTTTCTTATTTTCTCTTATCACGACAATGTATGCCGTCAGTTTAATGACTAAAAGATTTGGTATTAGATCAGTTGACCTTTAGCTTCCGTTGCTCCGATTGGTTAGCGTGTGTCACGTGATCGATGTTTGAAAACGAGCTGATAAATACATGTCAGTTTTTAATGACGGTTAACTTTTCATTTAAGAATTGCAAAATGGGCAGATTTTATATAAGGGAAACCGACTCTGTGTGTGCATGTGTGCCTGCATGTCCCGCTAAAAGTTAAATACTACAAAACAAAATGCCACAAAGTTGGTATATTCTCGCAGACTTTAATTTGGATGCTATTGAAATCACTATTCACGGATTTCTGCTTCAGATTTGATTGACTTCAATAATTTCACTGTTCAGACTTTTGGCACTGTACTCTATTGAATTCATACACTCTACTATTAATTCCAATCTAACATTTTCAAATTTTTTCTACATTCCGACTCGTTCAGTTCGATTCCAAGAACTCGACTCTCCTGCCCTCTTGACTTTAGACATTTTATAACGTCATTTTGGAAGGCAACGCCTCATTGATATGCAAATCAACGCATATAAATTACACCCCCATGATCCTTAAATATCATCTCATATCCCCCCCCCCGTCCAGATCAGCAGTCACACCAACTTCAAACACCGCTAGATAACACTAGCCTTCCAAATACCGCTAGATACTACAAGTCTTTCGAACACCGCTAGATGTTACTTGCCTCTTAAGACCGCTAGACGTTACTAGCCTCTCGAGCGCCGCTAGAGTTACTAGCCTCTCGAGCGCCGTAGACGTTACTAGCCTTTACATGCTACTAACTTGTCAAACACAAAAGAAAAATATCAGTCGAATCGTAAATCTCCATTATGATTATTATGATGATTAGAAAAGTCTGACTCGAATCACATTTCAATCTTTCCATTTCTCAACGCTTTCAATTTTCATAAATCCCACTTTCGTCTCAGTCGCATCGAGTTTATATTTCATGCCGAAATAGCCTGTAATTAAAAAAAATGATTGTTGTCAGCGTTCGTACGACTTTCCGACCTGCTCAGTCCGGTTTCAAAAACTCAACTCCCCCGCCCTCTCGACTTTAGTCTTTTTATAACGTCTTTTTTTGGGAGGGGGCGAAACCTCATTGATATGCAAATAAACGCATATCAAATTATAATTTGCATAGATACCATGTTTTTCTATCCAATTTTAAGACTTTGCTTGATTTTTTTTAAGCAGATGATATTTTTATTTCGTTTATTTACTTCTTA
>NC_136483.1:151069395-151071895 GCF_053919585.1 Euprymna scolopes
TGTCTCAATGACTATCGTACACTCATTAACCCTTATCTTGAGTGGCCTTGAGCCTTGATAAATGGTGACTTCCAGGGAAAAAGTAATGATGCTAAACCTAACGTCTAGAATCCTTAATCTGATTTTGATCTTCTGAAGAAGAAATTGAAATTCAGAGAATCTTTTTTAATTGGTGTTGTTTAGCTATTAATCAAATCCAATGCTCAAAAATCGAAAATTAAGCAAAACATTTGTAGAACATGACATTTTCGTACGATTGGTGATATTTATTCGGTGTGTTTCTATTCTTAAAAATGCCCGAATTTTCTAACTTCCTCTAAAAATAGAAACCGTGATAAACTATTATTAACAGTGTTTGTATCCACGCAAAATAATTAAACAACTGCCCCAGGGGCATCACCCCCACCACAAACGATAACTTTATTGCAAACAATTAAATGTCTTCTCTTTCGGTCATGTTTAATTATAGAAGTGGATTTTTAAGTTTAAAATACATGTTGTCTGCTGAGTAACGATGCAGTTAAATAGCTCAACAATATAAATAAGCACGTTCTCGATTGAAATATGTAATCTTGTCATTAATGTCGACGGATTCATTTTATTTACTCGCAGGATAAATAAATTGGATATGTTTATAGATTTGTATGCAGAGAATAATTATCATTATGAAAAATGTGTGTATATATTAATGGTAGAATGATTCCAATATTTTTTTCTGATTCTGATTTTTTATAAATCTCTAAATATTTAAATATAAAATAGCCCCGGTTACCATAAAAACACGTCTTAAATATGACATATTTTCTTAAATGTAAAAACACATTTGTGAGGGAGTGTTTGATAGAGGTTAGTTTTACTGCCAGTTTAAATAAATATTTTATTATAACTACATTGGAAGTTTTTTTAATCAAATAAATATATATATGTGTGTGTGTGTGTGTGTGTGTGTGTGTGTGTGTGTGTGTGTGTGTGTGTGTGTGTGTGCATATTTTCGATGACAAAACCGATTCCTTTAATGTTATTCTTTCTTTTTTTTTCTTTTTTTTTCTTTTTTTTTCTTTTTTTTTTTTTTTTTTGACTTTGTTTAAAACAAAATCTTCCACTGCTGGTAATAATAATAAAATAAAATGAATATTGATTGATTCTTTTTTTTAACGACCAGTAATAATAGGGGTGGGGGGACGAGGAGAGAAAGCACTAATCAGACATGGGTGCGAGAGGGCCTGTCGGTTAGACATGATTTCAAATAGTGTGTTTTTAAATTTAAGAAAATATCTGCACATTTGACACGTGTTTTTACGGTAATCGGGGGAAAAATAGCAACTTTATAGTTAAATGTTTAGTGAATTATAAGGAATCAAAATTGGTAATTTAGTACGGAATCGGGAATTGTATCGGAATTGGGAGAAATGTTGGAATCACTCCATCACTAACAATTACAGATTATGTTCTAAATTTTCGATTTCGATACAATTACCGATTCCGATCCTTTTTTTAAATAGATAAATACTTAGCTATAGAGTTGGGGGGGTACTGAGTGAGTGGAGGAAGCTTGGGTTACTGTAAAAACCCATGTAACGTATGCATATAGTTTTGGTAACGTAAAAATAAACTTGTGCGTGGATGGTAACCTATACATGTTAGTTTTTCATCATTTTATCACAAGTGCTAGCAATGGAAAATTAAATTTAAAAAATAAAATATAAATAAAAATACATGGAAAAAAATTTCAAAGAATCGTTCTTTGGCATCGGAAAATCCATGCCTATTTTCAGATTCCGAAAACGATTCTGTTGACTTTTTTTTTTTTTTCATTTATTTTTTTATTTTGTTTAAAACTTAATTTTCCATTCCTGGCACTGATGATAAAATGATGAAGAGTTGTCGATTTTAAACTACTATTAAAACTAATGCAAGTAGTTTTACGTTTCCGAAAATATATCGGAAGCTGAAAATAGACATAAATTTTCCAATTCTGGTATCTCAAAATTTGCTTCTTTTTTTTTTTTTTTTTTTTTTTCGAGTAATCATCCCAAGACTAATAAATGCACACACACACACACACACACATATATATATATTCTCAACTTGCCAAAAACTATTTTCAACATTAACGAAATTTTCATCTCGTATCAAACCGCAAAAAAAAAAAAGAAAGAAAACAATCTATCTATACGTCTCGTCTCTCTCCCATAATGAACTTGCTTGCACTTAAATTACTCGCTATTTTTAAAATCAACGCCTTCGTGTATTTTTTTTTCTCTAATTTGGTAGGTCAGCAGTACTTTTATGTTTTTATTTTTTATACCATTATCACCCTAACTAAATCTTAAGAACTGATAATTACCAAATGCGGGAGAGTGTTAGAGAGAAAGAGAGAGAGAGAGAGCGAGAGAGAGAGAGAGAGCTCATGTGTCTTCGACTTTGAGTATTCCTGTGTGAATGGCGTAGTTATGAGGCTGCACATTACAGGCAGGGAATTGTTCACCGTTAACATCGA
>NC_136483.1:151076895-151081895 GCF_053919585.1 Euprymna scolopes
AGCCTAGATGTCCGGCGTTTCCCGGGTGTTTAGAAGTGTGTGTTGAGCAAAAATAAAAAAGTGATAGTAGGCAGGCAGGCTCGCACCCCTACCGCGAAGGAGGAAAAGAACGTGAAAAAAGTGACGTCTTTGCTGTTGTGCCCATCGCCAAACTGGAAGTGGTGAAGGTTTAAATTAAGGCTCTTCTATCGAAAAGAAGACGATGGCTTTCGAAAATATCGGCAAAAAAGCGACCCCTTCCTGTAGAAACGTGCCCAGTTGAGGGGGAAGGAATTAATGTTTTTAGTCAATTTTTCGATATGTGTCGTCCGAAGGGTCGAGTTTCTATAGGATACTTGTGAAAATCTGTCGTCTCTGTCGAAAGTTTTAGGCATACATACATACATATATTTAAACAGACAGGTGAGGTTTATATTATAGATTTTTTTTTATTAGTGGCACGGTCTGTGCCAGACGCAGGACTTATTGAGTGATGTGTTTTATTAATAATCCCCAAATTGTCATTTTTTTTTGTTTTAAATTGTTTGTGCTAGTTCCATTCATGACAGATTTTAGAAATTGTGTGAAGTATTCGAGCAGATTAATTATCTAGCAAATATATTAGCTCGTAAAATATGGGAGAGAATGAACTAGATTTAGGGTTTTCTATGCTTCAAACATACGTCTATTGGATAATAAGTTACAAATTATTATTGAAAGCAGATTAATTATTATATATGGTATACAGAAATTAATTATAATATATGGTAAACGTCATCATACAAGACCATCAATTCTTTGTTAAAATGACTTCTTTTTTAAACCTAGCATTTCAAACGGTATATTTTCGTAATTGCCTAATAAAATAGATTGACTGAATAGATTAATGACTGGATAGATTAATGACTGGATAGGTTAAACCTTGATCAGAAGACAGAGAGTAATAGATTTTCTTCAAGACAATCACAGCAAAACTAGACTTGAACTTCTGCATGTCAGTACTGTTGGGGAAGCAGGGACCTGGAATGGAATTCCAGAATCTAGCGGTTCTGGGGAAGAAACTATTGGAGTAAAAAGATTTTTTACATCTAGGGATCTCTACAGTGTGGGGGTGGGATTTAGCAGCCTGTCAGGTTTGTCGAGGGTGCTCACGTCGTGGGGGCACAAGTGTCTGCAGTTCGTCAGAGCATTCACCACTAAAATACTTGTAGAAAAGCAGAGGGATGCAACATTTCGTCGATGGGACAGTCTGAAGCTTAGATGCCAGTTCAGGGCCTATCAGGTTTGCGACTCTCTTTTGAACCTTGTCAAGGAGCGAGAGACTAGTAGCAGATGCACCAGCCCAGATGTGACAGCAATACTCCATACATGGGCGAATGGTGGCCTTATAGAGGTACAGGATACTTTCGGGTGTTAGTAGTTGTCTAGCACGGTAGAGAGAGCCCACCTTTCTTGCAGCGGCCCTGGCAATGCCTTCAATGTAATTGTTCCAACTCATGTTTCCTGTGAACGTTAGGCCAAGGAGTTTGAAAGATGTAATCTCAGATAAAGAGTCGTTGGCCATTGCTGTAGGTGGTAGAGAAGGTTTCTTGTAATTATTGAATGAAACTAGTTTAGTCTTGGTGGCATTGAACGCGACCAACCACTTTTGTCTCCATTCCACCACAGATTGGAGGTCTTCCTCTAGTGTTTCTTCCATTTCTTTAGAAATGTGTTCATTCGTCTTCCTGTCGTGCCTGCTATAGAGTGTAGTGTCATCAGCATATATACCTATCTCAGAGGCAATTTTGTCGGAGAGATCATTTATGAATATCAGGAACAATAGAGGTCCAAGGATAGAACCCTGGGGCACCCTCATGCTTACCCTGTCAAAAGCCTTAGATATATCTAGAGCTACCGCTCTGCCCTCCCCGCTTTGTCCAGTGAATGGTATATACGTTCAGAGATTACAGTTAGGATGTCTGCTGTGGAACGGGCTTGTCTAAATCCATATTGTTTGTCAGTCAGAAGTTTAGTATCTGTAAGGTGATGGACTAGAGCATGGTTAATTAAGGTCTCAAATATTTTGGCAAAAAGTGGGAGGAGGCTAATGGGGCGATAATTTGATGGGTCAGTCCTTTCGTCAGAATTCTTGAATACTGGTACAACAGAAGCAGTTTTCCAACAGCCCGGAAAGTAAGCTTCATTAAGGCATTTGTTGTAGAGTTTGGAGAGAACTGGAGCTACTTCGGCTGAGCACTTTTTTAATAGCACAGCTGGGATGAGATCGGGTCCACATGCTTTTGAAGTGTCAAGGTTTTTTATGATAGCATGCACCTGAGCAGGGGTGATTTTGAGATCGTCTAGCGTGGTGTCTGTCCGCATAGGAAAGTCAGGTAGGGGGTGGTTGGAAGGGTCCAGTGTGGAGTTTGAGGCAAGCCGACTGGCAAGCATTTTAGCCTTGTCGGTTGCTGAGGAGACAACCTCATGCTTGTTGGTTAGTGGGGGAATTGTTGATTGCCTATTATTTACTACACTGTTGTAGATTTTCCAGAAGTAACGATTTCCTAGTTTTTGTGCTTCAATGCGTTTTTTAGTTGTTTCAGTAAATTCTCTCTTAGCTGTCGCTATTTCTTTCTTAACGTTATTTCTAGCTTCTATATACTTCTGTCTGTTTGAACTGGACTTATGTCGATTAAATCTGCAGTATGCATGTTGCCTATATACTTCAGTCTGTTTGAACTAGGTTTATGTCTCCTTATTAAAAAAACTTCATTTCTACCACTTCAACCTAACACTTCACGGAATTTTCCTATATAAAGTTGTAATTTTTAACTTTCGATCAGTGAAAAGTATTTCTATTACAGTGTTTCCCTGGAAACTACAATATGGTCGTCTGAGAAGTAAGTTCTCGCGGAATGCTTAATTTCGAATTTCAAATAATGTATTTTCAAATAGGTTTTCGTTATGAAACCTTTACTTTTTATATCATTTTAAAGCGCGTTTTTCACTCTATCTAATCGTTTGAATTACAATCGCTTGCAAACAATTATGCTTTTTAAGAACATTGAATAAAAGATGGAAAAAAAAAGCAAATTCGCACAATTTTCTTATTTCAATTCAAGCTAGGCCAAAAAGTTTAAATAGCTCGCGATGTCAATGAAACGTTTGGCCCAGGAACCACTACTGAGCATACAGCACAATGGTGGCTTAAGAAATTTTGTGGCGGCGACTAGTCTTGAAGATTTTGAGCGTCCATACCAACTCTATCTAGTACCCAAATTAGCGAGACATATATAGTAAGCTTAGTCATGTAGCGTTTAACAGCAGAGGTTGGAACATCGCATTATGCCTATTTTTACTGCTTATTATAAATCGGCCATCGGATGTTGACAATGATCAATTAAGAGCTTTAGTCGAAGCCAATCCACGCACAACTTTAACTTCCGATCAGTGAAAAACGTTACTATTGTAGTGCTTTCCTGGAAACTACAACAGGATTGATTTTTTATTTTTATTTATTATGGACTATTATCTTCATCTTTTTTTTTCACAACGTTTCGGCCAACTATTCCTCTGGCCTTCGTCAGGTGGTAACGCGACGGATAGGAACTCAGCATCTCCTGACTGCATTCACTGCAATTACTGCATTCCGTAGTTGTTGTCGTCTCACCACGCCAAGTAAGCCTCTGGCCGGCTTTGGGTAGGATTGAAACCGCTATCTTCAGACAATTCTCACCTGGAACCGTAGAGATTCAACGTCTCTATCAACTGCGCCACGGGCCCCGAAGGGTGATCATGGTTGAATTTTTTTTTTTTTTTTTTTTTTGGTCTTATAAATTCATGTTTATTTATTATCTGATCTTCCATGGTCGGGTCCGTACCGAATGGTATATATTATTTTAATTGGAATTCACTGAGTATTATTTATTAATTTTTTTATTTATTGCGGACTATTATCCGCAAAAGGATGAAGATAATAGTTCGCAATAAATAAAAAAAATTAATAAATAATACTCATTTCAATGAATTCCAATTAAAATAATATACAATAGGGTTGTCTTAAAATGTAGTGTCAACAACTAATTGTCAAAAGCGAGATAGATTGAAGAGGAGAAGAAAGGATAGGACTAATAAAACGACAGATATGTTTCTACACCTTATAATAGGACAGAGATTCATCAGCTTTAATATGAAAACTACTCCATATATTTTCCGATAGTAGATTAGATATACAGATTTGTCCATTACATTATATTATTTCAATCTTCTTATTATATTATTCATCGTTCAACTGAAAATCTATTCATTTAATTAAACCATCCGTGCGCAGTCAAATAAAGTACATGATAGTGCGATGTTATGCTTTTTTTTGGGGGGGGAGTAGACAACACACATAGAGATATATTACTAACGAGTGTGTGAGGACGGAAGTATATACGGAATTGGGAAAGTGACGTCATGTGAAAAAACAGATTTCTGGTCGAAAGTAACTCAGTTTTTGGTTTAGGATAATTTGACATATGAGATTTCATGTGAGTTATTGATATCGTCTTCAAATTCTGTTTATTCCAGGCATTTAAACTAAATCGAAGTGATAAAGCGAAATACGAAACCTTATAAATAATTTAACCGAATTGCCATTACTGAAATTGGGCATATATGCATTTATGAAAATGTGCAACATTGCTGATACTGCACAAGAAAGGCAATTACACCATAAATGCAGGGCTGTTATGTAAATAAAATATTTAAAGTTAAAAGAAACGGAGCTAAAATAAAAAGCAGAGAAAAAAAATTCAACCGGTGATTAATATCTCACGAAACATATGGCGTTTAATCCGAACAAAAGAAACTTTTCTTTTTTTATTTCTTTCTTTTTTTTTCTCCATTACATAAATGTTGGTCGACGTTACCTGAGCTCTCAATCGTGCTCTAATTTCATCACTTTAAACTAATATGGCCACAAAATATAAAATAAATTCATAAAACAACAATTTAACACGGTTCGTTGTTTTAATCGGTTTGTTTATACTTTAAGG